>NC_059230.1:6030469-6085469 GCF_020615455.1 Coregonus clupeaformis
GTCAAAAAGTAGTGCACTGCACAGGGGAACAGGGTGCCATTTTGGACGCATACTTCTGCTTCGACAGCTGATGTTAGGATCAAATAGCGTGATTTTTGTTGAAAACAATCTTCCGTGAAGATCACCTGTCTGTTACCGAATTTTACTGGCATAACATAGAATTCCTACCCTAGAACGGTCATCCCCATTCAAGCCAGTGGGTGATGAGTGGGCCGGCCGAGGCCGTATTGAGTGCGTCCATTTCCATTCTAGTGATTCTATTTTCCACGATCACTGCTACAGCACTGTTACTGAAGATGGATAACGTATTCATGTGAAATCTGTTAAATTACTATAACGGTAATGTAAGAATGACTGCTACTGAGATATGAAGGGGCGTGTCCCAAATCACACCCTATTCTCTGGATAGTGCACTACTTTTTTGACCGGGACCCTCAGAGCCCTCAGTAATGCTCTACAGAGGCAAGAAAATAAATAAATATAAAAGCCCTAAATAAAATAAATCCTTTATTATGATTATGATTATTATGATGATGATGATGATGATGATTATTATTATAAGTAGTGCATCATAGAGAGAATACGGTGTCATTTCATGTATAATGTATAATCTATGACATCGTTATACAAGATTATGTTTAAAGATAATGTATAAAGGTAATGTATAGACAGAAGGCTTTATAGAGAGTCCCGACCGGAGACATTAATAATCGTCCTAACTATTAAATGGTACCCTATTCCCTATGTAGTGCACTACTTTTGACCAGAGACATATAGACCCTAGTCAAAAGAAGTGCACTAAGTAGGAAATAGAGTGCATCTGGACCCATTGTTTTCTGTTTGATCTTCAGTAGTAAATATTGTTCTCTTGATCTTGATATTCTAAATAATAAAATGAAACTAATGAATGGAGAGAGACTCTGTGTGTGTGTGTGTGTCTGTGAGAGAGAGTACTCACTGTACTGTGGATCAAATCAAATGTATATGATGGTGTTTATAATTATCAATCAATCAAATTGTATTTATAAAGCCCTTTTTACATTTGCAGATGTCACAAAGTGCTTATACAGAAACCCAGCCTAAAACCCCAAACAGCAAGCAATGCAGATGTAGAAGCACGGTGGCTGGGAAAAACTCCATAGAAAGGCATAAACCTAGGAAGAAACCTAGAGAGGAACCAGGCTCTGAGGGGTGGCCAGTCCTCTTCTGGTTGTGCCGGCTGGAGATTGTAACAGTACATGGCCATTAAGGCCAGATTGTTCTTCAAGATGTTCAAACGTTCATAGATGACCAGCAGGGTCAAATAATAATGACAGTGGTTGTAGAGGGTGCAACAGGTCAGCACCTCCAGGAGTAAATGTCACTTGTCTTTTTATAGCCGGGCATATTACTAAATCAATGGAACATAATGCAGTCAAGGTCTGTATATTACAAGTAATACAGACAAATAAAGAGGAGAGAGAGAAAATCTAAGAGGGAGAAACAAAGTTAAAGAAAATGATTCAGAGAAAAGACAGACGGGCAAACAGGCAGGCAGGCAGTTTTAATGAAATCCTCAGACAGGCAGACAGACAGGCAGACAGTTATAATTAAATCCTCAGACAGACAGACAGGCAGACAGTTTTAATGAAACCCTCTTAGCTCTAAATAGGATAAAAAATGTATCTTTCATGTCTCTATGTAGTGTCTGCAGTGTCAGATAATTGCTCAAGATGGTGAGTGTTTGAAAGAGAGATAGAGCGAGGGAGGAGAGACAGTGTACATCAGGTCTGTGTGACAGAGTGCTGACGCATGGAGAGGGGGACGAAGAGGAGGGAGAGAGGAAGGAAGAGAGTCACCAAACAAGGAGGGCCTACAGCAACAGTGGCTTACGAAAATATTCACCCCCCTTGGCATTTTTTCTTATTTTGTTGCCTTACAACCTGGAATTAAAATGGATTTTTTTGGGGGGGGTTGTATCATTTGATTTACACAACATGCCTACTACTTTGAAGATGCAAAATATTTTTTATTGTGAAACAAACAACAAATAAGACAAAAAAACACAAAACTTGAGCGTACATAACTATTCACCCCCCAAAGTCAATACTTTGTAGAGCCACCTTTTTCAGCAATTACAGCTGCAAGTCTCTTGGGGTATGTCTCTATAAGCTTGGCACATTTAGCTACTGGGATTTTCGCCCATTCTTCAAGGTAAAACTGCTCCAGCTCCTTCGTTTTGGATGGGTTCCGCAGGTGTACAGCAATCTTTAAGTCATACCACAGATTCTCAATTGCATTGAGGTCTGGGTTTTGACTAGGCCATTCCAAGACATTTCAATGTTTCCCCTTAAACCACTCGAGTGTTACTTTAGCAGTATGCTTAGGGTCATTGTCCTGCTGGAAGGTGAACCTCCATCCCAGTCTCAAATCTCTGGAAGACTGAAACAGGTTTCCCTCAAGACTTTCCCTGTATTTAACACCATCATTCCTTCAATTCTGACCAGTTTCCCAGTCCCTGCCGATGAAAAACATCCTCACAGCATGATGCTGCCGCCACCATGCTTCACTGTGGGGATGGTGTTCTCGGGGTGATGAGAGGTGTTGGGTTTGCGCCAGACATAGCGTTTTCCTTGATGGCCAAGAAGCTCAATTTTAGTCTCATCTGACCAGAGTACCTTCTTCCATATGTTTGGGGAGTCTCCCACATGCCTTTTGGCGAACACCAAACGTGTTTGCTTATTATTATTTTTTAAGCAATGGCTTTTTTCTGGCCACTCTTCCGTAAAGCCCAGCTCTGTGGAGTGTACGGCTTAAAGTGGTCCTATGGACAGATACTCCAATCTCCGCTGTGGAGCTTTGCAGCTCCTTCAGGGTTATATTTGGTCTCTTTGTTGCCTCTCTGATTAATGCCCTCCTTGCCTGGTCCGTGAGTTTTGGTGGGCGGCCCTCTCTTGGCAGGTTTGTTGTGGTGCTATATTCTTTAAATGTTTTAATAATGGTTTTAATGGTGCTCCGTGGGATGTTCAAAGTGTCGGATATTTTTTTATAACCCTGATCTGTACTTCTCCACAACTTTGTCCCTGACCTGTTTGGAGAGCTCCTTGGTCTTCAAGGTGCCGCTTGCTTGGTGGTGCCCATTGCTTAGTGGTGTTGCAGACTCTGGGGCCTTTCAGAACAGGTGTGTATATATACTGAGATCATGTGACAGATCATGTGACACTTCGATTGCACACATGTGGACTTTATTTAACTAATGATGTGACTTCTGAAGGTAATTGGTTGCACCAGAGCTTACTTAGGGGTTTCATAGCAAAGGGGGTGAATACATATGCACGCACCACTTTTCTGTTATTTATTTTGTAGAATTTTTTGAAACAAGTAATTTTTTTCATTTAACTTCACCAATTTGGACTATTTTGTGTATGTCCATTACATGAACTCCAAATAAAAATCAATTTAAATTACAGGTTCTAATGCAACAAAATAGTAAAAACGCCAAGGGGGATGAATACTTTTGCAAGGCAATGTAGATCTTCTGCACAGATTCTGTCAGACCTGGGCCCTGACAGTAAATCTCATTAAGACAAAAATAATGGTGTTCCAAAAAAGGTCCAGTTGCCAGGACCACAAATACAAATTCCATCTAGACACCGTTGCCCTAGAGCACACAAAAAACGATACATACCTCGGCCTAAACATCAGCGCTACAGGTAACTTCCACAAAGCTGTGAACGATCTGAGAGACAAGGCAAGAAGGGCCTTCTATGCCATCAAAAGGAACATAACATTTGACATACCAATTAGGATCTGGCTAAAAATTGTGGTCCTCTGTAGCTCAATTGGTAGAGCATGGCGCTTGTAACGCCAGGGTAGTGTGTTCGCTTTGGATAAAAGCGTCTGGTAAATGGCGTATTATTATTATCTGGCTAAAAATACTTGAATCAGTTATAGAACCCATTGCCCTTTATGGTTGTGAGGTCTGGGGTCCGCTCACCAACCAAGAATTCACAAAATGGGACAAACACCAAATTGAGACTCTGCATGCAGAATTCTGCAAAAATATCCTCTGTGTACAACGAAAAACACAAAATAATGCATGCAGAGCAGAATTAGGCCGATACCCGCTAATGATCAAAATCCAGAAAAGAGCCGTTAAATTCTATAACCACTTAAAAGGAAGCGATTCCTAAACCTTCCATAACAAAGCCATCACCTACAGAGAGATGAACCTGGAGAAGAGTCCCCTAAGCAAGCTGGTCCTGGGGCTCTGTTCACAAACACAAACAGACCCCACAGAGCCCCAGGACAGCAACACAATTAGACCCAACCAAATCATGAGAAAACAAAAAGAGAATTACTTGACACATTTGAAAGAATTAACAAAAAAACAGAGCAAACTAGAATGCTATTTGGCCCTAAACAGAGAGTACACAGTGGCAGAATACCTGACCACTGTGACTGACCCAAATTTAAGGAAAGCTTTGACTATGTACAGACTCAGTGAGCATAGCCTTGCTATTGAGAAAGGCCGCCGTAGGCAGACCTGGCTCTCAAGAGAAGACAGGCTATGTGCACACTGCCCACAAAATGAGGTGGAAACTGAGCTGCACTTCCTAACCTCCTGCCAAATGTATGACCATATTAGAGACACATATTTCCCTCAGATTACAGAGATCCACAAAGAATTGGAAAACAAACCCAATTTTGATAAACTCCCTTATCTAATGGGTGAAAAAGGACAGTGTGCCATCACAGCAGCAAGATTTGTGACCTGTTGCCACAAGAAAAGGGCAACCAGTGAAGAACAAACACCATTGTAAATACAATCCATATTTATGTTTATTTATTTTCCCATTTGTACTTTAACTATTTGCACAGTTACAACACTGTATATATACAGCTGAAGACGGAAGTTAACAAACACATAGGCTGGAGTCATTAAAACTTGTTTTTGAATCACTCCACACATTTCTTGTTAACAAACTATAGTTTTGGCAAGTCGGCTAGGACATCTACTTTGTGCAGGACAAAATCAAAAGAAATCAGCCAAGACCTCAGAAACAAAATTGTAGACCTCCACAAGTCTGGTTTATCCGTGGGAGCAATTTCCAAACGCCTGAAGGTACCACGTTCATCTGTACAAACAATAGTACGCAAGTATAAACACCATGGGACCATGCAGCCGTCATACCGCTCAGGAAGGAGACACGTTCTGTCTCCTAGAGACTAACGTACTTTGGTGCGAAAAGTGCAAATCAATCCCAGAACAACAGCAAAGGATCTTGTGAAGATGCTGGAGGAAACAGGTACAAAAGTTTCTATATCCACAGTAAAACGAGTCCTATATCGACATAACCTGAAAGGCCACTCAGCAAGGAAGAAACCACTGCTCCAAAACTGCGCATGGGGACAACGATCATACTTTTTGGAGAAATGTCCTCTGGTCTGATGAAACAAAAATAGAACTCTTTGGCCATAATGACCATCGTTATGTTTGGAGGAAAAAGGGTGGAAGCTTGCAAGCCGAAGAACACCATCCCAACCACGAAGCACAAGGGTGCTGTTTAAGTCCAACCCTGTTCAACGTCTACATCAATGACCTAGCAGTGTTGTTGGACCGATCTGAAGCGCCTGGACTCACCCTCAAAGATGAGGAGGTCAGATTCCTGTTCTACCCAGAGGACCTTGTCCTACTGTCGCCAACAGAGCAACAGGAACAACTTAACGTTCTTTGGGAATACAGCATCAACTTTAAGAAAAACCAAAGTCATGATTTTCCCAGAAAAACGCCAGGAAACAGAGCAGCAGACACTCCATCAAATTAGGCAATACCATGATTGAATTGCCCAATTGTACAACTCTCTGAAGACAAAAAATCAGTGCCTCTGGTGGATTTGGTGCAAATCTGGTGCAAAATATTCAATAGAGTAATTTTACCAATTGCACTATATGGAAGTGAAGTTTTGGAGTCCAACCTGTAATTACGATTATAAGCATTGGGAGAAAAATCTAATAGACAATCTACATGTAGATTTCTGCAGAATGATCCAAAATATCCATAAGAAAGTACCAAATAATGCAGAGCGTAACTTGGAAGATTCCCTTTAATTGTTGTAAATATAAAGAAAAGGACAGTAAAATGTTGGCACCAAATTATGCCCCAAAACATCCTTACAATTCAAAGCAGTGGAAACCCAAGAGCTGAACCATGAAAATAGTCCCCTATGTCAGCTGTTAAAAAACACCAAACAACCCTATTATCCAAACACACAGGGAAACAAATCAAATTGCTACAGAAATGAAAACCTCCTGTTTGACAAATTGGGAAAATGAAACATAAATTAAATTATTATTTAGCCCTCAAAAGAGAATACAAATTGGCAAAATATCTCTACTCTGAGAGAGGTAGAGAGTGAAGGAGAGATACCACAACAGCCTTATTACCTCGTCTTGATGAATGAGGGAAGTGCTAAGTGAAGTGGGAGGGGGCAGGGGATAAGAGATGAGTTTAGGTCTAAATATTCAAATGACAATAATGTAGAAAGACCTGACCACCAATACATGCATTCTCCACCTCTCAACCTCTTCCTTCACCTTATAACCCCATCTTTCTCTCTTTCTCTCTCTCTGTCTCTCTCTCTCTAAATCCATGTTATGACACTTCTCTTGACACTACCACTCTCCTCTGACACATAGGACCCGCTTATCCCTCATTCATCAAGACAAGGTCAAAAGGCTGAAGCGCTTTTTCCATCTCTCTGTCTTTCATTCATCTCTCTCTTTTTTTTCTAAATCATGTTATGACACTTCTCTTGCACTTCTTTCAGACTATCATAGACAAGTCAAAAGGCTGAGGCGCTTTTTATCTTGATCCTCTCTCTCCTTTTTTGCTTCTTGCCTCTCTCTCTCTCTCTCTCTCTCTCTCTCTCTCTCTCTCTCTCTCTCTCTCTCTCTCTCTCTCTCTCTCTCTCTCTCTCTCTCTCTCTCTCTATCCTTTCTTACCTCCTAAACCTCACCTACCTACAGACTCACAGTCAGATACACAAGCTGTACAGTTAGGATAATTTGGTCGTTCTGTGGCTCTGGGAGAGTTTTCTACATTACACCTTAGGGCAGTGGCTTTCAAACCTCTCCCCGGGGACCCCTCAGCCGTTCCATGTCTTTGAACTATTCCAGAGCTAGCACACCTGAAATCGACTCGTCAACTAATTATCAAGCCCTTGATTATTACTTGAATCAGGTGAACTTAGTTCAGGGCTACAACACAATTGTGAAATGTCTGCTCAAAGGCAGTGTAGCACCTGTTTTCTCAATGCCAGTAACTTAGAGAACCCCAAGAAAACATTCCCAAATAACAGAAACTCTTAAATCAATTATATAATATAAAGAATAATATTAATATTGTAATGCTGTTCTAAAAGCTCTAACTTCAGAAACAGTCCCACAACGTCCTGAGGTCAGCGTCACACGGTGAATAGAAAACAACGGGAAAGAGTAGTTTATAAGGTGTTTGTGGGTAATTCGGTCATTCTGCGGCTCTGGGGTAGTTTTCTATACGGCCTGTTCGAGTGCGGGCTGTAACTGAAATGCAACAACACTTTGGCCATGGTTCCGATCGCGGATCAGGTGGGCTTTCGGAGAAGCCCCCGGATCCCTTCTTTGGAGGGGTGGATTGTGGATTTTGGTCCATGGGAAAGTACATTTTTTGGGGATCTTAGGATCAATGTGGTCACAGTTGCTTCTTGTTGAATAGGCACCAGCTAACGTTAGCTTGCTACAGCTAGCTGTCCTCTTCCTCCATTTCTGAATGTTTTTCCACATGTAATTGAAGAAATTAGATTTTTATTCTATAAAGATTGTAATTGTGTCAATATGTCATGAATATTGTAGACAAATCCTCACAGCCGTGACACTTGGTGTGCACCAGCTTACCATGTACAGTAGACTGTATGTTCCCCCACCATGTACAGTAGACTACAGACAATATGTTCCTCCACAGTCTGATTAATAGAAATTACGATTTTGCATTCAGTGCTTTCCGGCAGTTTACGTGGTTTTTAGATGCACAGAGCATAGATTGTACAATTATAAACGAACAAAAAATTTGTTCAAGGTAGAACCCATGTATATTAGTTAATATAGAGCACCAACTACATATATTTCTGATATGGCCCTTTATCTGCTACCTGGACTTTAAGGGAAGATGGGAAACTCTCCATGGTGCTGAACTGATCTGGGAGGTAATGTGCTAGGTACTGTCCATGGTCCTGAAAACCATTTATTCTCTCTCTCTCTCTCTCTCTCTCTCTCTCTCTCTCTCTCTCTCTCTCTCTCTCTCTCTCTCTCTCTCTCTCTCTCTCTCTCTCTCTCTCTCTCTCTCTCTCTCTCTCTCTCTCTCTCTCGCTGCACACTAGGGGGCTGAAGGGAAGGGAGGCTATCAGGAGACAGGGTAGGCGTTTCTAGCTGCACACTAGGGGGCTGATGGGAAGGGGTTCTATCAGGAGGCAGGATAGGCGTGAAGGCGGGGGCGAGAAAGAGAGAGGGGGAGGGAAGGAGAGACAGAGAAGGGGAGAGGAGGAGGGAGACAGGTTTATATGGGAGGGCTTTGAGGCCCAAGGAGACAGTGAGAGGGGGAGAGGAGGGAGAGGGAGAGAGAGAAGAGATACATAGAGAGTGAGAGAGACAGAGAGAGACAGAGAGAGAGAGAGAGACAGAAAGAGACAGAGAGATACAGAGAGACAGAGAGAGACAAAGAGAGACAGAGAGAGACAGAGAGAGACAGAGAGAGACAGAGAGAGACAGAGAGAGAGAGAGACAGAGAGACAGAGAGGGACAGAGAGAGAGAGAGAGAGAGAGAGAGACAGAGAGAGACAGAGAGAGACAGAGAGAGACAGAGAGACAGAGAGACAGAGAGAGACAGAGAGAGACAGAGAGACAGAGAGAGAGAGAGAGACAGAGAGAGACAGAGAGAGACAGAGAGACAAAGAGAGACAGAGAGACAGAGAGACAGAGAGAGACAGAAAGAGACAGAAAGAGACCGAGAGAGACAGAGAGGGTAAAGGTTAATCCATTCAGGGGGGCTGTGAGGCATAAGGCCAGCTCTGCTAGGTGATGTCAGACACAAAGCATCACCACCTCCAGACCTCCAGACAGTGCTAACATGCAGCTAGCATGGGTAACATCTACGATATATAGCTTGCGTCCCACATTCCACCCTATTCCCTACACAGTGCACTTTTGACCAGTGCTCTATGGGCCCTTCATAGGGAATAGGGTGCCATTTGGGACCCAGGGATCGACGGCAATAGACCCTTTAAACTGCTTAGGCTGTTAGCAATTTTTTTTTATCCAAACACATTGATACTCTTGCTGCCGTCTTTTACAGCAGATCTTTCCTTCTTGGCCTAGCTCTTAACCCCCTCGTACGGATAGGGATCAATTGAAATGTTTCTTACAGAAGAAATATGGAAAGCACATTATATAACCATTTATTATGGTAAAATAATTATGACTAAAGGTGAGACCAAAAACAGAATCTGATTTTATGTGCATTTTACATGTACTGTCCTTTTTGCTGCATTTGTTGATTACGAAATCTGAAAATACTCTGGATACAATTCAGTAACAAGAATACGAATATTCATGGTTTTTTGGAGTAGGTGCAACCAAAATATGACAAGGGTTTTTGAGTGAGAGGTCTAACTAGTGTCTCCAAGTGGCCTCCAACGTGTGGACAGCACGGTTCCTACGTAACATGGCTGTTCTTACTACAGCATACAATAATCTTAGTACAGTATGTCACTACGGTAACCATGACAGGAAGTAAAGAAAGGTTGTTAACCCTTTACACTCCTGGCCCGTATGGATATGTTGAAATGTTTCTTACAGAAGAAATATGAAAAGCGTAACCATGGTATCAATAGAAAGGGAACAGTTTGGAGATAACGGGGAAATTATTAGTCCTGAAATGAGGACACAGTCTGACCATTACACTGTTGATTTGACAGTTGAAGTCACCTGACGCAAGACTGAATCTGACCATTACAATGTTGATTTGACAGTTGAAGTCGGAAGTTTACATACACCTTAGCCAAATACATTTAAACTCTGTTTTTCACGATTCCTGACATTTCATCCTAGTAAAAATTCCATGTTTTAGGTCAGTTAGGATCACCACTTTATTTTAAGAATGTGAAATGTCAGAATAATAGTAGAGAGAATGATTTATTTCAGCTTTTATTTCTTTCATCACATTCCCAGTGGGTCAGAAGTTTACATACACTCAATTAGTATTTGGTAGCATTGCCTTTAAATTGTTTAACTTGGGTCAAACGTTCCGGGTAGCCTTCCACAAGCTTCCCACAATAAATTGGGTGAATCTTGGCCCGTTCCTCCTGACAGAGCTGGTGTAACTGAGTCAGGTTTGTAGGCCTCCTTGCTCACACAATTTTTTTCAGTTCTAACCACAAATGTTCTATAGGATTGAGGTCAGGGCTTTGTGATGGCCACTCCAATACCTTGACTTTGTTGTCCTTAAGCCATTTTGCCACAACCTTGGAAGTATGCTTGGGGTCATTGTCCATTTGGAAGACCCATTTGCGACCAAGCTTTAACTTCCTGACTGATGTCTTGAGATGTTGCTTCAATATATCCACATAATTTTCCTTCCTCATGATGCCATCTATTTTGTGAAGTGCACCAGTCCCTCCTGCAGCAAAGCACCCCCACAGCATGATGCTGCCACCCCCGTGCTTCACGGTTGGGTTTTGTTCTTCGGCTTGCAAGCTGCCCCCTTTTTCCTCCAAATATAACGATGCTCATTATGGCCAAACAGTTCTATTTTTGTTTCATCAGACCAAAGGACATTTCTCCAAAAAGTACAATCTTTGTCCCAATGTGCAGTTGCAAACCGTAGTCTGGCTTCTTCATGGCGGTTTTGGAGCAGTGGCTTCTTCCTTGCTGAGCTGCCTTTCAAGTTATGTCGATATAGGACTCGTTTTACTGTGGATTTAGACACTTTTGTACTTGTTTCCTCCAGCATCTTTACAAGGTCCTTTGCTGTTGTTCTGGGATTGATTTGCACTTTTCGCACCAAAGTACGTTCATCTCTAGGAGACAGAACGCGTCTCCTTCCTGAGCGGTATGATGGCTGCGTGGTCCCATGGTCTTTATACTTGCGTACTATTGTTTGTACAGATGAACGTGGTACCTTCAGGCGTTTGGAAATTTCTCCCAAGGATGAACCAGACTTGTGGAGGTTCACAAAAAAAAAATTCTGAGGTCTTGGCTGATATCTTTTGATTTTCCCATGATGTCAAGCAAAGAGGCACTGAGTTTGAAGGTAGGCCTTGAAATACATCCACAGGTACACCTCCAATTGACTCAAATGATGTCAATTATCCTATCAGAAGCTTCTAAAGCAGGGGTGTCAAACGTCCGGCCCGCGGGCCGGATCAGGGCCGCAAACGGGTTTAATCCGGCCCGCGAGATGATTAAAAAAATAAAATAAAATAAAAAATAAAATAAAAATTATAATAATTTTGTAAAGTATAAAAATGCGCTGCAATTTTTCTATAAAATAAACTGCTGTTCCAATTGCGTCCACTGAATGGCGCAATAGCAATTGTGTTAAGCAAGCAAACTGTTTATACCGGGGCAGAGCAAGTAGGTCAAGCACATGCAGCCAATGAGCTACTTTGTTTTGCCCGCGATATTTATTACGGCTTCTACTTTTAACATTATGTGCTTTGGCACCCTCATTGCCCCAATATGTCTCTGTCAAAAAAGAGAAAAGTGGACGCAGAGTGCAGAGTGTTCCAAGAAAAATGGTCATCCTATTTATGCTGAAAGAATATAACCTTCGTCGCCACTATGTGAGTCTTCATGCCGACAAATATGACAACTTTCAAGGACAGCGGAGATGAGAGAAGGTGAATGAACTGTTGGCGGGTCTGAAGAAACAGCAGTCTGTGTTTACTCACAGCCGAGACATCAGTGACGCTGCAGTGAAAGCTAGCTACCTCATTGCTAATGAAATCGCAGTGGCTTCAAAACCATTTAGTGAGGGTGAATTTGTAAAAACATGCATGATGAAGGCAGCGGAGATTGTGTGCCCTGAAAAGCGGCAGGCTTTTGCAAATATCAGCCTGACAAGAAACACAGTTGCAGACAGGATTTCCGATCTTTCAGTGGATTTGGACAGCCAGTTGAAGCAAAAAGTAAAGTCATTTATTGCGTTTTCGGTTGCAATTGATGAAAGCACGGACATTACAGATGTTGCACAACTGGCCATTTTCATCCGCGGAGTTGATGACACATTGACCGTCACGAGGAGTTCGTGGAGTTGGTGCCGATGACAGATACAACGACAGCAGCTGATATTTTTACCGCACTCGTCGGCGCGCTGGACAGGGTCGGAGTGGACTGGTCCTGCGCTGTCAGCCTGGCTACAGATGGTGCGCCCTCAATGATCGGGAAAAAAGCAGGCGTTGTGACAAAGTTCAGAGAGAAAGTGCAATCTGCAAATGGAGGATGTGATTTTTTGACTTTTCACTGTATTTTGCACCAGGAGGCTTTGTGTTGCAAGTCATTAAAGATGGATAACGTCATGAAGGTGGTCATCCAAACTGTTAATTTCATCCGATCCAGAAGCCTGAATCACCGTCAGTTTGACAGCCTTCTCAGAGAGAAAGACCACATCTATGGCCTGCCATACCACACTGAGGTAAGATGGTTAAGCCGAGGTGCTGTGCTGAGGCGTTTCTTTGATTTACGAGAAGAAATTGAACAGTTCATGGAAGAAAAGGGCAAACCAGTGTTAGAATTTCATTCCGCAGAATGGATGCAGGACCTTGCATTTATGGTGGATGTTACAGAGCACCTGAATAACTTGAACAAACAGCTGCAAGGGCGCAACAAAGTTGTCACGCAGTATTATGACAGCATACGTTCTTTCAAGTTGAAGCTGTCATTGTGGGAGACGCAACTTGCCGGTGGTGATGCAGCTCACTTCCCTGTCTGAAAAATGTGTGCGTGACCCAACATGTGGCAGACATGAAGCGGTTCAAAGATAAAATAACGGGACTGTTACGGGAGTTTGAGCAACGCTTTCAGATTAATGTTTATATGTTTTTATGTTGATGTGCTATTGTTTTTAATTGATTTTATTTTATTTGTATATTTAACCTATTCTTGACTCTGTGGTTCTTGCACATGTTTGGGGAACAGGATTTCATTCTTTTTATCTACATTTCTGCCTGAGAAATGACACCTGATATAGTTCTGTGATCTGTGATATACTTCTGTGAATCACTGAGGCATTGTGTGTTTGTGTGTTCTTTGTCCTCAGAACTTTCAAATAACTTGAGGTGTTTTATGATTAATAGTGATGTTGTGCTTTTTGGACACTGTCCTCAGGCTCCAGCTTTATGTTTATATGTTTTTATGTTGATGTGCTATTGTTTTTAATTGTTTTTATTTTATTTGTATATTTAACCTATTCTTGACTCTGTGGTTCTTGCACTTGTTTGGGGAACAGGATTTCATTCTTTTTATCTACATTTCTGCCTGAGAAATGACACCCTGATATAGTTCTGTGATATACTTCTATGAATCACTGAGGCATTGTGTGTTTGTGTGTTCTTTGTCCTCAGAACTTTCAAATAACTTGAGGTGTTTTATGATTAATAGTGATGTTGTGCTTTTGGACACTGTCCTCAGGCTCCAGCTTTATGTTTATATGTTTTTATGTTGATGTGCTATTGTTTTTAATTGATTTTATTTTATTTGTATATTTAACCTATTCTTGACTCTGTGGTTCTTGCACTTGTTTGGGGAACAGGATTTCATTATTTTTATCTACATTTCTGCCTGAGAAATGACACCCTGATATAGTTCTGTGATCTGTGAAACAGTTCTGTTAATCACTGAGGCATTGTGTGTTTGTGTGTTCTTTTTCTTTAGAATTTTCAAATAAACTTGACGTGTTTTATGATTAATAGTGATGTTGTGCTTGTACTATTTTGGACACACTGTCCTCAGGCTCCAGCTTTATGTTGTATGTTGATCGTATTAAAACAAAGAAAACAATCTGAAGTTGTTGTTTTTAAGTTATATATAACATGATTTTTCCGGTCCGGCCCACTTGGGAATAGATTTTCCTCCATGTGGCCCCTGAGCTAAAATGAGTTTGACACCCCTGTTCTAAAGCCTTGACATCATTTTCTGGAATTTTCCAAGCTGTTTAAAGCCACAGTCAACTTAGTGTATGTAAACTTCTGCCCCACTGGAATTGTGATACAGTGAATTATAAGTGAAATAATCTGTCTGTAAACAATTGTTGGAAAAATTACTTGTGTCATGCACAAAGTAGATGTCCTAACCGACTTGCCAAAACTATAGTTTGTTAACAAGAAATTCGTGGAGTGGTTGAAAAACGAGTTTTAATGACTCCAACATAAGCGTATGTAAACTTCTGACTTCAACTGTATGTCCGTCTTACTTTTACTGTACTTTTTGCTGCATTTGTCGACAACGAAATCTGAAAATACTCTGGATGAATTCAGTAACATAAGAATATTCCTGGAAAATGCAGGGTAGGTGAAACATAAGACCAAAACAATGACAAGGGTTTGAGTGAGAGGACTAACTGGTGTCTCCCAAGTGGCCATGCACCTCAAGTGTGCAACAGTTCCTACATTATTTCAATTCACTTTTATGACTCAAAGAAGAGTCTTCAACTATAAGGTGCTAATTTTAATCTCTAGTTGTTTTGTTTGGAACACAGCTCTGCATTCCCGTCTTTACACAATCACTGCTGTTGTTTTTCAAAAACAGTCCATTATAAAATCACAATCTGGTGAGGTGGGCATAATTTGAAAGCGTGTTCTATTGCCAACATGGTTAGCTAAGTTACAAAATACTCTCTTACAGTGTTTTCACATGGCAATTCAGAGAAGCAGATCGTAATTTTGGTGCTCATGGAATAGAGTCAGGAGTTAATTAATTCAGATGAGTTTTCCAAATTTCTTCACACTGTAACAAACATTCTGTTCAGAACAACTCAGGGTATAACGCCATGTCATCTTGTAACTGTACATCAAACACAGTGATCATAAATGTTGGCACTGTATATGACATGAGTTTTATGACATGGAAACGTGAAGTGCACATTTGGACTCGCTGTTGTTTGGCTTGCTTGTATGACATCAAAGCGGTATTTATTATAATCCTCAACGTCTCATCTTTGAAAATACATTTAGTCCCTCTTAATTTACAGCATTTCCCTCATTCAGACAACAAAAAATGTGCAAAAGTTGCCCAATTAGCGGGAGGGATGGGGGCAACTTCCTGTCGCGCGCGGTGCTGAAGTTCGGAACCGCTATCAGTCAAAACCCATACCCAGCGCTATGAAGCGGAGACCTTTAGCTCTGACGTCATGTATAGCATGTTACTGTATAGACACTAGCTAGCAGCTCTCCGGGAACAGGGTTGGAGAGCCTTCTGCCCTTGCTAGCTAGCAACTCTGAAACTAAAGGTACACAGCCATCCAACTCTACAAACTCAGCTAGCACTCAAAAATCTAAACTCTAACCATCACCCCTATGGCCCCAGAGAGCATCGATGTCAACATCCAAAGGTCCATAGGCCAAGCTACCACCCCCCATATAACACTGCTGAACAATCCTGCCATCACTTTCAAACAGCCTAAATCCATTGACATTGCTAACCTTTACAAAACCTTGTTAGCGTTGCTTGCTCTCCCGCCACCCACGTACTTAAAGCCGTCTAACCCTAGACAGTCCTAATGGAAACATCCATAGACATCACTAACCTAAATAACGACAATACTTTTTTTCCCCACCACTCACATACTGGCCCTGTTGAACCAGACAAGCCCGTTAGCCTTTTCAAACAGTCAAAATCCATAGACATCGCTAACCTTGCTAGCATCGCTACCACCCACACACATCTATAATAATAATAATAATAATATGCCATTTAGCAGACGCTTTTATCCAAAGCGACTTACAGTCATGCGTGCATACATTTTTACGTATGGGTGGTCCCGGGGATCGAACCCACTACCTTGGCGTTACAAGCGCCATGCTCTACCAGCTGAGCTACAGAGGACCTACAGATCTACAGATCACTGTGTTCTGTCCGAATGCTAAGAAGAAGATAAATATAAAAGGACAGAAGTTTGTAGAGATAAGTATAGGAGGGATGTGAGAACCAGGCTGGTCACAAGAAAGACGTTTTGAAAAGGTTCTGACGACGTCGTCATATGCCTTCGTCGGCGCTCACCAACAAAAAACAAAAACATGAAGGCACTGGGTTAGAACTCACAAGGCTCAGAGCAATAGTACCCTGCTTAGACCACAACAGTTCACAATTTCTAGCAAGGGGAGACTACTTCATGATACTTTTAATGGAAAAGAGCGTATTGTTCTTAATTATTTTGTTTTAAGCCTTCCCCAAACCAAAGCCCTAACCTTAACCACTCGGAATTAATACCTAAACTTAACCCTCTGTTTTAACCCCTGTAACCACGCGGAATTAACTCTGTAACCACAGCGGAATTAATGGGTCAAAAATCGACGTTCATCCAATTACAGCATATTATCGACGTTATCCCTGTGTGGCGTAGTAACATGTGGGAAAATACGGGGAACTGATTCATTTTGAATGTGAACACACACACACACACAGGCACACACACACACACACAGTGTGATAGATGCTCTCTGTGTGTGTCCTTGGTTCTAACTGGGCTGGGAAGTGCTTCTCTCTCTTTTATTACCTGTTAGAATCACACACACACTGACACACACACACACACACACACACACGCACACACACGCATGCATGCACACACCAACACACACAAAAAATGACCACCATGGAAATTACAAGGGCTCCTTGCCGCTGAGGGTAAACAAAGTATTAACCGATAAAATACAAACAGATAGCGATGGAGAGAGAGGGAGAGAGAGAGCGCGAGACCAAGTGAGAGAGAGAGAGAGAGAGAGAGAGAGAGAGAGAGAGAGAGAGAGAGAGAGAGAGAGAGAGAGAGAGAGAGAGAGAGAGAGAAAAAGAGAGAGAGAAAAAGAGAGAGAGAAAAAGAGAGAGAGAAAAAGAGAGAGAGAGAGAGAGATGGAGAATGAGAGCGAGAGAGAGGCAATTTAAATGTTATTGGTTATTGGCCATTAAGAAAATCTCGAGTCCCATTTTTATCGTTCGTTTTGGGCAGAATGTTCACAGGGAGCAATCTGTTAGGGAGGGCAAATTGGGTACCGATCAACAGTGTGTGTGTGTGTGTGTGTATGTGTGTGTGTGTTGACAGTGATACATCAGGACCTTGTTAATTAATGACAGGTCGATAGAAGTCGTAGGAAGGAGACACAGTTGGGGTGTAGCCTGTGTTTAAACACTATTGTCTATAGACCTGGTCAAAAGTAGTGCAGAAAATAGGTTGTCATTTGGGACGTAACCATAACGATTTATAAACAAAAGAGACACAAACACCGCTTAAATGTTTAATGTGTTGGCAGAGAAAACACTGACATCGATGTAGAGGAGGATAAATCTCCTTCGTCTCCTCTCTTCCTTCTATCAGGCTGTTCCCACGTAGAGAACATGGGGAGAGAGGAGGAGAAGAGATGGAGGAGAAGAGATGGAGGAGAAGAGATGGAGGAGAAGAGATGAAGGAGAAGAGATGGAGGAGAAGAGATGGAGGAGAAGAGATGGAGGAGAAGAGATGGAGGAGAAGAGATGGAAGAACAGAGGGAGGAGAGGGAGGATATGGAAAGAAAAGAGTGACAGAGAGGGTGAAAAAAAAAGGTAATAAATGTTTTCTTAGAACAAGGTTAGTGTGCACTCATCAGAGGAAATATTTGGTATTTTAAAGAGGATGTGTGTGTGTGTGTGTGTGTGTGTGTGTGTGTATGTGTGTGTGTGTGTCTGTCTGAGTGCGTGCGTACGGGCGGGCGTGGTTTTTGTGGTTTGCATGTAGTTCTATCTGCAAGTGATGAGTTGGGAGTTGTAGTTTTGCCGTGTTATTGCTGTAGTTTAGATGTCAAGCTGAAGAGTTTACACTCAATTTCAATCAGATCCAACATCCGCATAGCATGTTGTTTTGACGGTGTCGGAGGCGGAACTGTGTTACTGCTGTCAAATCCAGAAGTGGCTCCCGGCGTTATCTTGATCAATACAATATTCCTTACAAGCCTTGAGAAAGTTATTTATTGTAAGGAGTGAACACATATGGCATCTAAACTATTAACAGTTTCCTATTTACCAAACACTTCCCACTCCTTATTTCACTCAAACCAGGAAGTGATTATGGGTTTGGAAATGGGCGTAACGGGGGTGGAGCCCACAGCCTATAAATCAAATCAAATAATATTTTATTGATCGCATACACATATTTAGCAGATGTTATCGCAAGTGTAGAGAATCATACCTAAAGTGGCATAACCATTGGCTGCATGGAGTCACCAACAGATATCCCAATGCGGCCTTGTTTACAAGATTGAACACCTCGATTAGACTGATAGAAATCATCATTATTTTGTTTAATTATTTTCAATTTTGAGCGTCATTACTTATATATAGACTACACTATCTTGTTCTGAACGTCTAATGCAGGTGTGACGGGCGTGACGGGTGTGACAATGATCAAGAGCAGCTGCTCACCGATTTGACAGCTCCTACCAGTTACCTCTCCGACACCACAAAAACATCCACTATGTGGGTGTTGGCTATGACCGGCATGACTGAATCTAGGCCTTAAATCAAATTAATTCCCTCCCTCCCTCTCTCTCTCTCTCTCTCTCTCTCTCTCTCTCTCTCTCTCTCTCTCTCTCTCTCTCTCTCTCTCTCTCTCTCTCTCTCTCTCTCTCTCTCTCTCTCTCTCTCTCTCTCTCTCTCTCTCTCTCTCTCTCTCTCTCTCTCTCTCTCTCTCTCTCTCTCTCTCTCTCTCTCTCTCTCTCTCTCTCTCTCTCTCTCTCTCTCTCTCTCTCTCTCTCTCTCTCTCTCTCTCTCTCTCTCTCTCTCTCTCTCTCTCTCTCTCTCTCTCTCTCTCTCTCTCTCTCTCTCTCTCTCTCTCTCTCTCTCTCTCTCTCTCTCTCTCTCTCTCTCTCTCTCTCTCTCTCTCTCTCTCTCTCTCTCTCTCTCTCTCTCTCTCTCTCTCTCTCTCTCTTCTCTCTCTCTCTCCCTCTCCCTCTCCCTCTCCCTCTCCTCTCCCTCTCCCTCTCTCCTCTCTCCCTCCCTCCCTCCCTCCATTTCATTCAATTCATCTCCAACTCAGCTTCTCCTCTATCTGTCTCTGGGAAAAAATAAATAATTCACCATAAGATGGATGACATGACAGTTTATCATACAGTACACACACACACACACACACACAGAGAGAGAGAGAGAGAGACCAGCCATGCTGATAAAAAAGACAGCAGAGAGAGAGAGAGAGAGAGAGAGAGAGAGAGAGAGAGAGAGAGAGAGAGAGAGAGAGAGAGAGGGGAGAGCGAGAGAGAGAGCGAGGAGAGAGAGAGAGAGAGAGAGAGAGAGAAGTCACGTTTGTTGAATGAAGGGACAGACCAAGGCGCAGCGTGATATGCGTACATGTTTATTTTCTATTAAACACAACGACAAAACAACCAACGAAACGTGAAGTCCAAGGTAGACGACACAACATACCTTGACCGGAACAAGATCCCACAACCCACTAGTGCCAATAGGCTGCCTAAGTATGGTCCCCAATCAGAGACAACGAAAGACAGCTGCCTCTGATTGGGAACCACACCGGCCAACATAGAACCATACATACTAGATCGACAAACAATGACCAAACACAACAAGGAATATACACACCCTGACTCAACATATAAGCGTCCCCTGAGTCAGGGCGTGACAAGAGAAGAGAGAAGTGAGAAGTGAGAAGTGAGAAGAGAGGGATAGAAAGAGAGGGATTGAAAAAAACAGGGAAGAAGGGGGGAGACATCATGGGGGGTGGGGAAGGATCAGGAAAATAGATTTCCATTTTCCTTTTTTTAAACAGGTTTTTTTCCTGGTATAGAGATATGAGCTTTAGGGAAAATCTGGGAATGGTGCGAGAATCTCAGCCCACTCAGTCACGCTGAACTACACACACACACAAACCATGCTCAACTTCAAATTACAAGAATTTCACACTATCTTTCTTTTCTTTAGAACTTCATCCTTCCCCTTCTCTCTCTCTCTCTCTCTCTCTCTCTCTCTCTCTCTCTCTCTCTCTCTCTCTCTCTCTCTCTCTCTCTCTCTCTCTCTCTCTCTCTCTCTCTCTCTCTCTCTCTCCCCCCCCCCTCTCTCTCTCTCTCTCTCTCTCTCTCTCTCTCTCTCTCTCTCTCTCTCTCTCTCTCTCTCTCTCTCTCTCTCTCTCTCTCTCTCTCTCTCTCTCTCTCTCTCTCTCTCTCTCTCTCTCTCTCTCTCTCTCTCTCTCTCTCTCTCTCTCTCTCTCTCTCTCTCTCTCTCTCTCTCTCTCTCTCTCTCTCTCTCTCTCTCTCTCTCTCTCTCTCTCTCTCTCTCTCTCTCTCTCTCTCTCTCTCTCTCTCTCTCTCTCTCTCTCTCTCTCTCTCTCTCTCTCTCTCTCTCTCTCTCTCTCTCTCTCTCTCTCTCTCTCTCTCTCTCTCTCTCTCTCTCTCTCTCTCTCTCTCTCTCTCTCTCTCTCTCTCTCTCTCTCTCTCTCTCTCTCTCTCTCTCTCTCTCTCTCTCTCTCTCTCTCTCTCTCTCTCTCTCTCTCTCTCTCTCTCTCTCTCTCTCTCTCTCTCTCTCTCTCTCTCTCTCTCTCTCTCTCTCTCTCTCTCTCTCTCTCTCTCTCTCAGGCCCCTGGTCAAAAGTAGTGCACTACATCGGAGTGGTATCATCCACAGTAAGCTATGCAGTACCAGACAGAGCGTCGTCTTGTGTGTAAGATAAGCAAGGGAAAGAAATCATCTTGATGTTTTCAAGCATGTAAATAGCAACGTAAATAGTCTGGGTAGCCATTTGATTAGACATTCAGGAGTCTTATGGCTTGGGGGTAGAAGCTGTTTAGAATCCTCTTCGACCTAGACTTAGGCGCTCCGGTACCGCTTACCGCGCAATTTTTTAGGGCCTTCATCTGTTTTTCTTTCTGCTTTCTGATAACAGAGAGATTAGAGTTAGTGTCCGACCTAGTCAGGATTTTTGGAATCAACTCCGACTCTTGCTATTAGATGTTGGTGAACTCCAATTTTGACAAAACTTACCAAATGTAGCTATAATTAGCTGCAATGTCAGTGTGCACACACACACACTAAATGAACTGGGTGATTGGTCAGCAATGCATGTGGAGCCGTCTGACAATCTCTACAAACAAAAATATTCAACCTAGGTGCGTAGACAAAAAAATACTTTGTGTTAACTCCAATGAACTTATCCTGAAGCTGGTTGAGAGAATGCCAAGAGTGTGCAAAGCTGTCATCAAGGCAAAGGGTGGCTACTTTTGAAGAATCTCAAATATAAAATAGATTTTGATTTGTTTAACACTTTTTTGGATACTACATGATTCCATATGTGTTATTTCATCGTTTTGATGTCTTCACTATTATTCTGCAATGTAGATAATAGTAAAAATAAAGAAAAAGTCTCTGAATGTCCTTGAGTGATCCAGCCAGAGCCCGGACTTGAACCCGATCGAACATCTCTGGAGAGACCTGAAAATAGCTGTGCAGCGACGCTCCCCATCCAACCTGACAGAGCTTGAGAGGATCTGCAGAGAAGAATGGGAGAAACTCCCCAAATACAGGTGTGCCAAGCTTGTAGTGTCATACCCAAGAAGACTCGAGGCTGTAATCGCTGCCAAGGTTCTTCAACAAAGTACTGAGTAAAGGGTATGAATACTTATGTACATGTAATATTTTTTATTTATTTTTAATCTCTAAAAACACGTTTTCGCTTTGTCATTATGGGGTATTGTGTGTAGATTGATGAGGGGGAAAAGCAATCGAATCAATTTTAGAAAAAGGCTGTAACGTAACAAAATGTGGAAAAAGTCAAGGGGTCTGAATACTTTCCGAATGCACTGTATATTATATAAGTAGTATATATTTTATATTTTCTCACTGCAATCGCAAACCACAGGAATACTCTCAATGCGTGTAGACAGCCTGGTCAATTGTATCAGTCAGGGGCTGGGCCCAAGCCCGTAGGGGGCCAAAGAGGCAAAACAATACAAATTAAAAATAACGTTGTTTTTATTATTCAAATGTTTTATTCAACCACAGAAGCTCGCTCTATATGTTCAAAATACTTCAGAGAGCATCATTTAGCCACAGAGGATCAATAGTTCATTAAAAAAAAAGGAACACCGACATAAAGTGTCTTAATACGGTGTTGGGAACTGCCAGAACAGCTTCAATGCGCCTTGGCATAGATTCTACAAGTGGACTTAAACCATGCCAGGAAAATGAACCCCATGCCGTAACATATACTTTGTATGTTTACTCAAGTTTTTACTTTGTTTTGGCAGTTACCGGTCGGGAAGGCCGCAGCTTTGGGAAAAAAATCTAGACTACAGCTTGTTGTGTTGTGGCCATAGAAATATAATCCATAGAAGGATTTTGTAACCTCTAACCCTGGCAATTGGACTGTTTGGGAACGCTAGCAATGGATGCCTTGATGGTCCTGACTTGAACGGGAGCTGCCATCTATGGATTATATTTCTATGGTTGGGTTGTAGCTGTCAGTTTGCCTTGCAGATTTCAAAATACAATTTAATAGATACGAGGGAGATGGAGGGGGATGGAGTCAGGAGAAAGAGAGAGAGAGAGAGAGAAAGAGAGAGAGGAAGAGAGGGAAAGAGAGAGAGAGAGAGAGGAGAGACAGGAAGAGAGAGAGAGAGAGAAAGAGAGAGAGAGAGAGAGAGAGAGAGAGAGAGAGAGAGAGAGAGAGAGAGAGAGAGAGAAGAGAGGGGGAAGAGAGAGAGAGGGGAAGAGAGAGAGAGAGGGAGAGAGAGAGAGAGAGAGAGAGAGAGAGAGAGAGAGAGAGAGAGAGAGAGAGAGAGAGAGAGAGAGAGAGAGAGAGAGAGAGAGAGAGAGAGAGAGAGAGAGAGAGAGAGAGAGAGAGAGAGAGAGAGAGAGAGAGAGAGAGAGAGAGAGAGAGAGAGATCCTATGTTCATTGTTTTCCAATGAACTGAAACAAAAGGTTCCTGCAAGCTATTTTCAAAGACTTGGTGCTGCCACTCACACATAGCGACAAAGCTGTCAGACATAACTATACATGATTTGACACAATAACACTCTAGTAGCTTCAGAACTCGTAGCATAGTCTCTGCCTTGAAGGATAATTGGGTTGTTGGGAAGAGTTGTCAACATTCCAGAACATAGTTATAAACATTAGATTCAACATTCCGCTGGGAGAGAGGGAGTGTCAATCAAGACATTTTAAACCAGTTGAGCTGACAGCCTTTTTACACTGTTTCGCTATGGTTTTAGTCATCATTTAGTTGTTTTTTTCAATCTAGCAAGAGGGCAATATCTTATTAATGTAGTAGTGTTCCCACTCCAACTTAAAACAAATGTTTGACTTTCACACAAAATTACTTCTTTGCTTATATTAGGTTTAACCCTCCCGTTGTCCTAGGGTCAAAATGACCCGCCACTGTGTTGAACCAACTTTATTTAATTTTTATATTTTTGGGATCATTTGTGAGAAGAAGGCAGTGAGACTTTAAAGAAAGTCTTTAGGTCGCATCCTTTTTGCAAATTATGTACGGTTGAAGTCGGAAGTTTACATACACCTTAGCCCAAGTACATTTAAACTCAGTTTTTCACAATTCCTCCTGACAGAGCTGGTGTAACTGAGTCAGGGTTTGTAGGCCTCCTTGCTCGCACACGCTTTTTCAGTTCTGCCCACAACATTTTCTATAGGATTGAGGTCAGGGCTTTGTGATGGCCACTCCAATACCTTGACCTTGTTGTCCTTAAGCCATTTTGCCACAACTTTTGGAAGTACGCTCGGGGTCATTGTCCATTTGGAAGACCCATTTGCGACCAAGCTTTAACTTCCTGACTGATATCTTGAGATGTTGCTTCAATATATCCACATAATTTTCCTTCCTCATGATGCCATCTATTTTGTGAAGTGCACCAGTCCCTCCTGCAGCAAAGCACCCCCACAGCATGATGCTGCCACCCCCGTGCTTCACGGTTGTGATGGTGTTCTTCGGCTGGCAAGCGTTCCCCCTTTTCCTCCAAACATAACGATGGTCATTATGGCCAAAAAGTTTTATTTTTGTTTCATCAGACCAGAGGACATTTCTCCAAAAAGTACAATCTTTGTCCCCATGTCCAGTTGCAAACCGTAGTCTGGCTTTTTTATGGTGGTTTTTGAGCAGTGGCTTCTTCCTTGCTGAGCGGCCTTTCAGGTTATGTCGATATAGAACTCGTTTTACTGTGGATATAGATACTTTGTACCTGTTTCCTCCAGCATCTTCACAAGGTCCTTTGCTGTTGTTCTGGGATTGATTTGCACTTTTCGCACCAAAGTACATTCATCTCTAGGAGACAGAACGTGTCTCCTTCCTGAGTGGTATGACGGCTGCGGGGTCCCATGGTGTTTATACTTGCGTACTATTGTTTGTACAGATGAACATGGTACCTTCAGGCATTTGGAAATTGCTCCCAAGGATGAACCAGACTTGTGGAGGTCTACAATTTTATTTCTGAGGTCTTGGCTGATTTCTTTTGATTTTCCCATGATGTCAAGCGGCACTGAGTTTGAAGGTAGGCCTTGAAATACATCCACAGGTACACCTCCAATTAACTCAAACGATGCCAATTAGCCTATCAGAAGCTTCTAAACCCATGACATCATTTTCTGGAATTTTCCAAGCTGTTTAAAGGCACAGTTAACTTATTTTATGTAAACTTCTGACCCACTGGAATTGTGATACAGTGAATTATAAGTGAAATAATCTGTCTGAAAAATTACTTGTGTCATGCACAAAGTAGATGTCCTAACCGACTTGCCAAAACTATAGTTTGATAACAAGAAATCTGTGGAGTGGTTGAATAACGAGTTTTAATGACTCCAACCTAAGTGTAAGTAAACTTCCGACTTCAACTGTATTTAGATCCGCCTGCTCGAGACAAATTCAGCGATTGCTTTTGCCATGTCTGTTGCTGTGAAGCAGTCGAGCTGGATACATGTTTTTCTAAGGACCGCCCTTTTGACGTAAATTTGCAGTGAAGTGATATAAATGGATGTAAGGATGCAGCCGACCACCAGAGGGAGGCAAATACACGTTTATTCAACAGAGGACGTTGACATGGTCATATGAAGGTCTGGATGGCTGTCTTCTGACTTCTAAAACGGTGGGAAATCAATAAAATAAGTTATGTAGACATATACATATTAATAATATATATTATATTTATATTTTTCATATACGTATTTTCTTAAGTCATTCTCGATTTCCGGGACTGTCAGCTTAAGAGGTGTTTAACCCTCTGTCGTTCAAATAGTTTATTTGCGTTGGAGAGAAAAAAACGTAATTGGATATTCTTTGTGTCAGTACTGATAGCTCTGCGGCTAACCTAATAGTGGGCATTTATGCTAAAAGTTAATGCAAATTTAGCCTCTGAAATAAAATCACTGTGAAGTCATGAAAGGAGTTCTACATGATAGCTCTCCTTTTCTCTGTCTGTGTCGACCAAAGTCTGTGTGTGTGCCGACCTGAGTCTGTGTGTGTGCCGACCTGAGTCTGTGTGTGTACCGACCAAAGTCTGTGTGTGTGCCGACCAAAGTCTGTGTCTGTGCCGACCAAAGCAATTGTGTTTAAAAGCCAGACGGGGTCTCTGTGTGTGTGTGTCACCCAAAATGGCACCCTGTTCCCGACGTAGTGCACTACTTTAGACCGGAATCCTATGGGC
This sequence comes from Coregonus clupeaformis, assembly GCF_020615455.1. Classification (NCBI taxonomy): domain Eukaryota; kingdom Metazoa; phylum Chordata; class Actinopteri; order Salmoniformes; family Salmonidae; genus Coregonus; species Coregonus clupeaformis. Next base: position 6,056,381 of record NC_059230.1, read on the forward strand.
ACTGGTCAAAAGTAGTGCACTATATATGGAATAGGGAACAGGGTGCCATTTGGAATGCATCCTCTGTCTCGTTCTTAGACGTTCCACCACTAGAAAAACAACAGTGCAGCATGACATCATTGCTGAGAACCAAATGTGTCAGATTAGTCACAATGTCAACTGGATTAGAACTGGAATGGCTGATGGGTTGGTACATTCAGTCAGCGCTCAACACACACACACACACACACACACACACACACACACACACACACACACACACACACACACACACACACACTCTCACACACACACTCACACTCTCACACACACACACACACACACACACACACTCTCACACACACACACACACACACACACACTCACACACACACACACACACACACACTCACACACACACACACACACACACACTCTCACATACACACACACACACACACACACACACACACACACATCTCACACTCTACACACACACACTCTACACACACACACTCTCTCACACACACACACACACACACACACACACACACACTCACACACACACACACACACACACACACACACACACACACACACACTCATGCACACATACAGGCACACACACTCTTCTCCCTCTATACACACACATACAAACACACAAAAAGGCCACATAACCATAACCTCGGTGGCACACAGACACAGTGGTGAAAAAAAGTACCCCATTTTCATAGTTGAGTAAAAGTAAAGATACCTTAATAGAAAGTTACTCAAGTAAAAGTGAAAGTCAGCCAGCAAAATACTACTTGAGTAAAAGTCTAAAAGTATTTGGTTTTAAATATACTTAAGTATCAAAAGTAAATGTAATTGTTAAAATATACTTAAGTGTCAAAAGTAAAAGTAAAAGTATAAATCATTTGAAATTCCTTATATTAAGCAAAGCATACGGTACCATTTTCTTGTTTTTAAAAATGTATGTATAGCCAGGGGCAAACCCCAACACTCAGACATTATTTACAAAAGATGCATTTGTGTTTAGTGAGTCCTCCAGGCCAGAGGCAGCAGGGACGACCACGTGTTCTCTTGATAAGTGCAATTTTCCTGTCCTGCTAAGCATTCAAAATATAACGAGTACTTTTGGGTGTCAGGGAAAATGTATGGAGTAAAAAGTACAATATTTTCTTTAGGAATGTAGTGAAGTTAAAGTTGTCAAAAATATAAATAGTAAAGTGATGTACAGATACTCCAAAAAACTACTTAAGTAGTATTTTAAAGTATTTTTACTTAAGTACTTTACACCACTGCACAGACAATCCACACACACACACACTCACACACCCTACCTTGACCCCCCGGACTCTGAACTCAGTGAGAGCGCGGTGCATCTTGGCTGCAGCGGTGGACATGTCTTTCCCTGAGGCGATGACTTTGACCAGCAGAGAATCATAGTGGGGGGAGATCACAGCTCCAGGAAAGGCAGAGGCTGAGTCTAGACGTATCCCCATCCCCTCACCGCTACGGAACACCTGGAAGAGTGAGGAGAGAGGGATGAGGAGCGGAGAGGAGAGGAGAGGAGAGGAGAGGAGGGAGAGGAGGAGAGAGGGAGGAGAGAGAGAGAGGAGAGGGAGAGGAGAGGAGGAGGAGAGGAGAGGAGAGGAGAGGGAGAGGAGAGGAGAGAGGAGAGGAGAGGAGAGGGAGAGGAGAGGAGAGGGAGAGGAGAGGAGAGGAGAGGAGAGGAGAGAGGGAGAGGAGAGGGAGGGGGAGGAGAGGGGGAGGGAGAGGAGGGAGGAGAGGAGAGGGAGAGGGAGAGGAGAGGAGAGGAGAGGAGAGAGGTTGGGGTGAGTGAGAAAGAAGATAGCAACGGGTGAGGGGATAGGGGGATATTGGATTATTGAGGAGAGAAGGATGAGGTCATATTGTATGAAATACTCAACTATCACACTATAACAAAGTGATGAGGAAGAATTGTATAATTAAACTTTAACCTTCTTAATTGACCCTTCGCTAAGCCCCCGCATCCTTGGTTACGGTTGCAACCTCGGACAACATGTTCCCGGGAAGCCTCATTCCCCACTAAACTAGTGGAGAAAACCCCTCACAATGACCTATGAACTGTGTTTTTAATAAACAATTCAATTAAACAGACCATACTAATCAGGAGACTCGGGTATGTTGTGGTTGACTGTCATTACAATTGCTTCACGGGAACCTGGTAAAAATAGGTTTTTTTTAAAGGACGTTTTTAATGTGGCTAGCCACAGGATGGCTCTTCTGAATGCACGGTGTCCACCCACTCTGCCCAGAGTGGATGAAAACACACTTTGGTGATGAAATGTCACTTATGTTATAAAATACATTTACCAAAACAAATATGAATATTCATTTTTCGAACCGTTCAGTGGGGTCTTTCTCAAAACTTTCATTAACATTATATCCAAAAAGTCGGATTTTTGTTACCTAATACATCCAATAATAAGCACCGAGCTCTGTTGACATGGCGGTGCAGATTTCTTGTAGCAACTTTTGAGGATTTTATATGTCGAGGTGGTCGTCTTCAAAGTTGTTTCGGTGGGGTCGCAAAAAGCTAAATTAGCATGACACGAGCTGAATTAAGTGCAAAAAGGTGTTCCGTTGACATTTAACAGATGCTTGGTTTTCTGAGAAATCTTCAAAAAATAACAGGAATTTTGCATTGATATGAAAAGTGTATACTAAAATATGTGACGTCTCAAAATCGATATCTATCTTACCACTATATTGTTCATCGGTTTTAGCTGATGAGAGGATATTTTCCTAATTTTTGACCACTTTTTTTTCTCCTTCTGACCTCTACTGATTTAGTCACCCTAACATGAGATTTGGACCATTGTTTTTTTGTTTTTTTGAGGATTATCTACACAATTATCATATTATTTTACCTATTGGTCAAAAATATGTGTTTTTTGATTGGACACTACACTGCATCAGCATGCTGAAGGAGCTAACCACTTTTGGAGCTAATGCTAATCAAATCATATCCTGTCGGCAGCAGATGAGAGTTCTATTCATAATAAAGCTAACTTAGCTAATGTTAGCTAACATACATTTGGAGCTAGCTAGCGAGAAACTTTTTCAATGGTGGCCAGTGCAGCTAACTAACCGGCTAGCAAACAATGTAACAAAAGTATAATTTCTGATTTTGAAAGGAATTTCAGGAATCACAGTAGCAAGTACTCCTGGTGCACTGTTCAATGATTTATCCATTTAAAACCTTTTTTATTTTTATTTTTATGAAAGCTCTCAGTGTTTGCCACTGCCCTCATCAGCTTCCTTGCGTTTGAAATGTGAGCTAGTCCGAGGCTGGTCAGACTAGAGGGAGAGTTGCTAATCCAACAGAGCGCTGCAATTGGTTACCTCCCAAAAAAAATTCTGGAGCGGGGCTTAGCAAAGGGTATATCTCTATTTGCACATAATCTCTTGCACATCTAGCATTCCAGTGTTAATACTAATTGTAATTATTTTGCACTATAGCCTATTTATTGCCTTACCTCCATAACTTGCTACATTTGCACACACTGTATATATATTTTCTCTTGTATTTTTTGACTTTATGTTATTTTTTACCCCATATGTAACTCTGTGTTGTTGTTTTTATCGCACTGCTATGCTTTATCTTGGCCAGGTCGCAGTTGTAAATGAGAACTTGTTCTCAACTGGCTTACCTGGTTAAATAAAGGTGAAATTAAAAAAAATTTAAAAAAAAAGGGTAAATTGTCTCTTGAGGAAATTGGTATTTCCATTGCCAATACATTATACAGACAGACACATATTGTATTGAGTTCTGCCATCTCTGAAATCATTTAGCTATAACATTTTAAAGGTAGAGTTGTAAAAGTCAATGTCAGTGTTGTACACTGTGTAGATATAGGCCTGACTGTGCTCTTGTGCTCCAACCGTACCGTACTAATTGTCCCTAAGGACAATACAATGTCAATACATTATACAGACAGACAGAAAGACACATATTGCATTGAGTTCTGCCCTCACTGAAGGACTCATTGGCTTTTATACAATGGAAGTATATTTTTTGAAAAAAGTAATTTCCTACTTCACAAGGAACGGATCTGGTTTTAATCCGTACACCTTCGTTTCAGACTATAGATTTCAAACAACAGAAGACAATGTTTGCACGGCTTTTATCCAATAGGAGTCCTTCGTTTTTTTTTTTACTCCAGCACACTGGCTGGAATCCACAATGTATGTAATTACTGAAAGTCTGTCTAAGTCTGTCATCTGCTGCTTCACAATGCATCTAATTTATGGATTTCAAACCAACATTTCCATCAAACAATAGAAGCCAATAACAGAATGTATGTATGAATGTCTCCTCTCCTCTCCTCTCCTCTCCTCTCCTCTCCTCTCCTCTCCTCTCCTCTCCTCTCCTCTCCTCTCCTCTCCTCTCCGCACACGCATGCACACACACACACACACATGCACACACACACACATGCATGGACACACACATGCATATACACACACACACACACACACACACGCATGCACGCACACATGGGTTAGGGGCCAAGGTCTGTTAATCTTTGACTCATAGAATCCCAGCGGCGTTCCATCATTCCGGAATTATTCCCAGTGTCCACATTGATCAGCAGAAATCCAATTATCCCAGGTTGCATCCCAAATGGCACCCTATTCCCTATATAGTGCACTACTTTCGACCAGGGCCCTTAGGGAATAGGTTGCCATTTGATATGCACTCCCTTAAGCCACTTAAAACCTGCTAAACTCTGATGCCCTCTGGTGGCATTTTCTAAACAACACATAATATTGTATACTGCCCTCATAAAGTACATTTAGGTTCCAAAACTATAAGTCCTACAAACACATACTCAGTGATGTTAGAAAGGTAACAACTGTGGAATACTGTGTCAGAAACAATGTAACTACATAGATACAGAGAGAGAGAGAGATACAGCAGGCCAAAACTTGAATATACCTTTATTTTTATTTATTTAAAAAAAAAAATTGGGGGGGGTTTGGGACCCCCCCCAATTGTCCCCATGTTGGGGAATAAGAGATTTGAAAGTCTAGTTTTGAGAAAAAAATTATGTCACCAATTACTGTTCCAAAATAATTTACCTAATGGTGACGCTCTAAACTTGCGCAAATTCCCATTGGAACACCGCCATTTTAAAAGTACAGGGCTTGTGCAACATGCCATACCTTTTCTGTCTTACAGGAATTATATATATATGAGGAGAAAGCTGAAGTCTCTACCTATCCATTAAATGTATCCTCTGTCTGACTCCCAGTTCGTCCACTAGAAAGCAGTAGCTATGGCTATCCAACACTGGAACTCTTCCAAGTCAAAGGTAAGCTTTTGGTTTTTTACTAATTTATTGCCACGTGGGCCCACCGGTGTAACTGCTAAACTGCTTACTACACTGTACACTGTACTGCGTGATTGTAGCGGGTTTACTAACACGTTAGTTCCAGTAGCTATGTTGACTATAAGGTGGCAACGCTGTGTGTGGCGGTTAGCAGTCATGATATGGTTTTGGCTTTGAAAGGTTTTTTCGTCTGGTCACAGACAGCTGATGTGTTGTTCGCTGAAGTCTACAAGCGAAGGGAAAAGGTGAGAGGAGGAGTGCGAGTAAATAGTAGCGAGAAGGAATTATATACAGTAAACAAGGAGAAAAATGATCATGGTGTTTTATGTGGCTGCTATGAAAATGAAAGTGAACTGTGTTTGCATGTGATCAGGGGTGTATTCGTTCCGTCGATTCTGTTGAAAAAAACGTTTCTTAAAACGGAAGCAAATGGAACGAAATGGGGATAAAACATACCTGAATTTAACCAATGGGAAACTCTAATTTCTAACTGTTTGGACGTATGATTACACCCTAGATCAGCTAGATGCAGGAAAGAGTGTGCAAGGCGGTATTGAATGTGTCAATATCTGTCACCTTGATTACTCCAATCTTTCTCTCGACCTGTGCACCAACGTCGTAAACTTTCATTCCTAGGCTAGGTTGCAGCAACCTCATGATGGGTATAGGGAACATTTCAGTATCGTGTAGTAGCCTAAACCTATCGATGTTACATTGAGCTGGGTGAGTGGAATATGAATGACGGCCATCCAATATGCTGTAATAGAAATAAGGCCATGCTCATAAAAAATAAATAATCCTCCCTCATGTTCAATGGCCACTGGTGCTTCTACAGCTACTTTGCTTGCTCTTTGGGGTTTTATGCTGGGTTTCTGTATAAAGCACTCTGTTTATACATCTATATTCATATATTGATGAAGGACTTTATACAGTGGGGAAAAAAAGTATTTAGTCAGCCACCAATTGTGCAAGTTCTCCCACTTAAAAAGATGAGAGAGGCCTGTAATTTTCATCATAGGTACACGTCAACTATGACAGACAAAATGAGGAAAAAAAACCCAGAAAATCACATTGTAGGATTTTTAATGAATTTATTTGCAAATTATGGTGGAAAATAAGTATTTGGTCAATAACAAAAGTTTCTCAATACTTTGTTATATACCCTTTGTTGGCAATGACACAGGTCAAACGTTTTCTGTAAGTCTTCACAAGGTTTTCACACACTGTTGCTGGTATTTTGGCCCATTCCTCCATGCAGATCTCCTCTAGAGCAGTGATGTTTTGGGGCTGTCGCTGGGCAACACAGACTTTCAACTCCCTCCAAAGATTTTCTATGGGGTTCAGATCTGGAGACTGGCTAGGCCATTCCAGGACCTTGAAATGCTTCTTACGAAGCCACTCCTTCGTTGCCCGGGCGGTGTGTTTGGGATCATTGTCATGCTGAAAGACCCAGCCACGTTTCATCTTCAATGCCCTTGCTGATGGAAGGAGGTTTTCACTCAAAATCTCACAATACATGGCCCCATTCATTCTTTCCTTTACACGGATCAGTCGTCCTGGTCCCTTTGCAGAAAAACAGCCCCAAAGCATGATGTTTCCACCCCCATGCTTCACAGTAGGTATGGTGTTCTTTGGATGCAACTCAGCATTCTTTGTCCTCCAAACACGACGAGTTGAGTTTTTACCAAAAAAGTTCTATTTTGGTTTCATCTGACCATATGACATTCTCCCAATCCTCTTCTGGATCATCCAAATGCACTCTAGCAAACTTCAAACGGGCCTGGACATGTACTGGCTTAAGCAGGGGGACACGTCTCGCACTGCAGGATTTGAGTCCCTGGCGGCGTAGTGTGTTACTGATGGTAGGCTTTGTACTTTGGTCCCAGCTCTCTGCAGGTCATTCACTAGGTCCCCCCGTGTGGTTCTGGGATTTTTGCTCACCGTTCTTGTGATCATTTTGACCCCACGGGGTGAGATCTTGCGTGGAGCCCCCAGATCGAGGGAGATTATCAGTGGTCTTGTATGTCTTCCATTTCTAATAATTGCTCCCACAGTTGATTTCTTCAAACCAAGCTGCTTACCTATTGCAGATTCAGTCTTCCCAGCCTGGTGCAGGTCTACAATTTTGTTTCTGGTGTCCTTTGACAGCTCTTTGGTCTTGGCCATAGTGGAGTTTGGAGTGTGACTGTTTGAGGTTGTGGACAGGTGTCTTTTATACTGATAACAAGTTCAAACAGGTGCCATTAATACAGGTAGCGAGTGGAGTACAGAGGAGCCTCTTAAAGAAGAAGTTACAGGTCTGTGAGAGCCAGAAATCTTGCTTGTTTGTAGGTGACCAAATACTTATTTTCCACCATAATTTGCAAATAAATTCATAAAAAATCCTACATTGTAAATTCCTGGAAATTTTTTTCTCAATTTGTCTGTCATAGTTGACGTGTACCTATGATGAAAATTACAGGCCTCTCTCATCTTTTTAAGTTGGAGAACTTGCACAATTGGTGGCTGACTAAATACTTTTTTTCCCCACTGTATATACAGTTGAAGTCGGAGGTTTACATACACCTTAGCCAAATACATTTAAACTCAGTTTTTCACAATTCCTGACATTTAATCCTAGTAAAAATTCCCTGTTTTAGGTCAGTTAGTACCACCACTTTATTTTAAGAATGTGAAATGTCAGAATAATAGTAGAGAGAAATGATTTATTTCAGCTTTTATTTCTTTCATCACATTCCCAGTGGGTCAGAAGTTTACATACACTCTATTAGTATTTGGTAGCGTTGCTACTAAATTGTTTAACTTGGGTCAAACGTTTCGGGTAGCCTTCCACAAGCTTCCCACAATAAGTTGGGTGAATTTTGGCCCATTGCTCCTGACAGAGCTGGTGTAACTGAGTCAGGTTTGTAGGCCTCCTTGCTCGCACACGCTTTTTCAGTTCTTACCACATATTTTCTATAGGATTGAGGTCAGGGCTTTGTGATGGCCACTCCAATACCTTGACTTTGTTGTCTTTAAGCCATTTTGCCACAACTTTGGAAGTACGCTTGGGGTCATTGTTCATTTGGAAGACCCATTTGCGACCAAGCTTTATCTTCCTGACTGATGTCTTGAGATGTTGCTTCAATATATCTACATAATTTTCCTTCCTCATGATGCCATCTATTTTGTGAAGTGCACCAGTCCCTCCTGCAGCAAAGCACCCCCACAGCATGATGCTGCCACCCCCGTGCTTCACGGCTGGGATGGTCTTCTTCGGCTTGCAAGCAGCCCCCTTTTTCCTCCAAACATAATGATGGTCATAATGGCCAAACAGTTCTGTTTTTGTTTCATCAGACCAGAGGACATTTCTTCAAAAAGTACAATCTTTGTCCCCATGTGCAGCTGCAAACCGTAGTCTGGCTTTTTTATGGCGGTTTTGGAGCAGGGGCTTCTTTCTTGCTGAGCGGCCTTTCAGGTTATGTCGATATAGGACTCGTTTTACTGTGGATATAGATATTTTTGTACCTGTTTCCTCCAGCATCTTCACAAGGTCCTTTGCTGTTGTTCTGGGATTGATTTGCAGTTTTTGCACCAAAGTACATTCATCTCTAGGAGACAGAACACGTCTCCTTCCAGAGCGGTATGACAGCTGCATGGTCCCATGGTGTTTATACTTGCATACTATTGTTTGTACAGATGAACGTGGTACCTTCAGGTGTTTGGAAATTGCTCCCAAGGATGAACCAGATTTGTGGAGGTCTACAATTTTTTCTGAGGTCTTGGCTGATTTCTTTTGATTTTCCCATGATGTCAAGCAAAGAGGCACTGAGTTTGAAGGTAGGTCTTGAAATACATCCACATGTACACCTCCAATTGACTCAAATGATGTCAATTAGCCTATCAGAAGCCTCTAAAGCCATTACATAATTTTCTGGAACTTTCCAAGCTGTTTAAAGGCACAGTCAACTTAGTGTATGTAAACCTCTGACCCACTGGAATTGTGATACAGTGAATTATAAGTGAAATAATCTGTCTGTAAACAATTGTTGGAAAAACTACTTGTGTTATGCACAAAGTAGATGTCCTAACCGACTTGCCAAAACTATATTTTGTTAACAATAAATGTGTGGAGTGGTTGAAAAACAAGTTTTAATGACTCCAACCTAAGTGTATGTAAACTTGCGACTTCAGCTGTACATCTGCTGATGAAGGGCTTTATAAATACATCTGCTGATGAAGGGCATTATAAATACATCTTCTGATGAAGGGCTTTATATATACACATCTGCTGATGCAGGGCTTTATATATACGGGCTCCCGAGTAGCGCAGCGGTCTAAAGCACTGCATCTCAGTGCTTGAGGCGTCACTACAGACCCCCTGGTTCGATTTCCAGGCTGTATCACAACCGGTCGTGATTGGGAGTCCCATAGGGAGGCACACAATTGGACCAGCGTCGTCCGGGTTTGGCCGGTGTAGGCCGTCATTGTAAATAATAATTTGTTCTTAACTGACTTGCCTAGTTAAATAAAAAAATTAAAATATACAGTGCATTCGGAAATAATTTTTCCACATTTTGTTACGTTACAGACTTATTCAAAAATTGTTTTTGGTTTTTTTACATCATCAATCTTCACACAATACCCAGTAATGACAAAGCAAAAACAGGTTTTTAGAAATGTTTGCAAATGTTGCAGGTCTCTCCAGAGATGTTCGATCGGGTTCAAAACCGGGCTCCGGCTAGGCCATTCAAAGACATTTAGACTTGTCCCGAAGCCACTCCTGCATTGTCTTGGCTGTGTGCGCTGTCCTGTTGGAAGATTAACCTTCACCTGATGGTTAATCAGTCTGATGTCCTGAGCGCTCTGGAGCAGGTTTTCATCAAGGATCTCTCTGTACTTTGCTCCGTTCACCTTTCCCTCGATCCTGACTAGTCTCCCAGTCCCTGCCGCTGAAAACCATCCCCACAGCATGATGCTGCCACCCCCATGCTTCACCCTAGGGATGGTGCCAGGGTTTCCTCCAGACGTGACGCTTGGCAATCAGGCCAAAGAGTTCAATCTTGGTTTCATCAGACCAGAGAATCTCTTTTAGGTGCCTTTTGATTCCAGGTGAAAGCTATGACCCCCTAATTGATGTCACTTGTTAAATCCACTTCAATCAGTGTAGATGAAGGGGAGAAGACAGGTTAAATAAGGATTTTTAAGCCTTGAGACAATTGAGACATGGGTTGTGTTATGTGTGCCATTCAGAGGGTGAAACAAGGCAAGACAAAATATGTGCCATATACCCTGAGTTTACAAAAACATTAAGAACACCTTCCTAATATTGAGTTGTTACATGTTTATTGCCATTTAAAAAATGGACACCGTTAATCAGGTCTCCATTTCTTCACCGCGTGGAACCATTTAAGCGCACACGTTTCCACACAGACCCTTTTAAGCACAGAACACGACACGAAACACAGCTACAGTCAATGCCTTTAGCTACATCACTGAAGACCGTGTGACAAAATGATTTAAAAGTTATGCCCAATATTACCGGAGTTCTGTTTTTGTCCAGGGCCGTTTTAAACTACTCGCGAGCTGCTCTTTTTTTGGTTTAATAACAAATTACATTGTTTAGCTAGTCATGTTACCTAGCTAGCTACACACACACACACACACACACACACACTCACACACTCACACATACTCACACACTCACACACACTCACACACACTCACACTCGCACACACACATGAAATAATTTACTTAAATACTTATTTGAATCCACCAATCAAATGTACAAAAAAAGGATCCAAACATTTCAAAGGTCTCTGTATTCATGGCACTCAAGGGTACAGAAAGTACCTCCTTCTCCAAACAGCTAGGCTGCCCACGACAGCTGAAACAGAGCAGTACCTAGCCAATTTCTTTGCCCTAGTTTTTTGTCAGGCCCGCAATCTGGAGGCCACGCCCTGCAAGCCTGTGTACGTGGCCGAGACTGCCAAATATCAGTGCCACCAGCTTGCACCTACACGAGGCTGTCCAAGCCACGAGGGGCTGGTATTTAAGCAGCTTCACGGCAACGCCTGCTCCATGTAGCCGTCAAAAACACACACACACACACACACACACACACACACACACACACACACACACACACACACACACATACAGGTTTAAGTACTGTTAAAGCTTCAGGCTTCAAAGTGGATCTTCCAGCAAGACAATAAAGCATCCCTCATCTCTCTCTCCTCTCTCTCCTCTCTCTTCTCTCTCTCTCTTCTCTCTCTCTCTCTCTCTCTCTCGCTCTCACTCTCTTTCGCTCTCTCTATGTCTCAAGTTTTCGGGACAGTCTCCTGCTGCGCTAGAGAACAAGGAAGACAGGCCTTGTCTAACACCTGTCAAGTTACTGCCAATTAAACTCACATACAGAGAGAGAAAGACAGAGAGAGAGGAAAAAAGACAGAGAGAGAAAAAGAGAGAGAGAGAGAGGTAGAGAGAGATAAGTAGAGAGAGAGAGAGAGAGAGAGGGGTAGAGAGTGAGAGTAGAGCGAGAGAGAGAGAGAGAGAAAGAGAGCGAGAGACAGACACAGAGAGAGAGAAAGAGACACAGAGAGAGAAAGAGGGAGAGAGAGACAGACACAGAGAGAGAGACAGACACAGAGAGAGACAGACAGAGAGAGAGAAACAGACACAGAGAGAGAGAGAAAGAGAGCGAGACAGACAGACACATAGAGAGAGAGAGAGAGAGAGAGAGAGAGAGAGAGAGAGAGAGAGAGAGAGAGAGAAACAAAACACAAAATGTTTCTGAAAAATGGTTTGATAACGAATGTAAAACAATTAGAAAACACCAAAGACAAATGTCAAATGAAAAACATAAGCAGCAAATCAACCCAGAGCTACGCTATGAATATTTTGAAACTCTGAAACAGTATAATCATACACTGAAACACAAGAAATTGAATTATACCAATTAAGACATTTTATGAAATCGAAAACGCAATTGACCAAACCCGTTCTGAAACTTTTAATTTTTTAAGGAAAACGTATTTTGATAATCTATACAAAAATATCCCACAAAAAGACTTAGAACATAACCAATTATAAATTCACGAAAAATGTATAATCCTTGAATCAGTCATTAAAAACAACCAAAATCCATTAGATTACCCAAAAAGCCCAACAAGAACTAAATGAAAAGCTAAAATCTATAAAACCAAAGAAGGCTTGTGGTCCAGAATTAGCAGACATGTTGGACCATTCTGCAGCCCCAGGACTCACACTATTTGACACAGTGGTAAAATACCTGCTATATGCTGATGACTTGGAACTTCTATCACCAACCAAAGGTCTTCAACAGAATATTTATATTCTAGAGCAACATAATAACGCCATAATTGGGCCCTGGCAGTAAATGTATAAAAAACTAAAATCATGATTTTCCAGAAAATAACAGATGTCTGGAACACAAATATAAATTCACCTTGAACAACACCATAATTGAACATACTAAAAATTACTCAAAACCTTGGTCTGACCATATCTGCATCAGGAAACTTTAATATAGCAGTAAAATGCACTCAAAGAAAAAGCCTGCAGAGCATTTTATTGTATGCAATAAAAATGAAATTATTCAAAATCAACATTAGAATTTGGAGCAGAATATTCGACAGCGTAATCCTACCAATAGATCTATATGGAAGTGAGGTTTGGGGGCCACTCAATAAACTGGACTTTAAAATGTGGGACAAACATCCAATTGAAACCCTACATGCAGAATTCAGTCAGAAAATTCTACAAGTCCAAAGAAATACAGCAACTAATGCATGTAGGGCAGAATTGGGCAGCTTTCCAGTGGTAATGAAAATACAAAAAATATCATTAAAATGTTGGCTACACCTAAATTCAAATCCAAATGCAAGTCTCCAATTTAAAGCACTTCAAACCAACTATATTGCTATATGGCCCTAAAAAGAGAATATGGATTGGCTGATTATCTCTACTCTGTCAGAGATACGAAGCAGAGACAGATCCTTACCAAGTACAGGCTGAGTGATAAAAACCAGCAGAGAGTGAGAAAGATGAGATGGGTGAGGCAGAGAGAGAAGAGAGAGAGGGGGAGAGAGGGGGAGAGAGATAGAGAGAGGGGGGGGAGAGAGAGACCTTTGGAAACTTGGCTTGTCTCTAGGGTAATTGTATAACTATGTAACCGACAACTACGGATGAAGACTGTGAATAAAATAAAATAACAGTCATAACCATTCTAATACCAATCTAAGGCGGCAGGTAGCTTAGTGGTTAAGAGCGTTGTGCCAGTAACCGAAAGGTCGCTGGTTCTAATCCCTGAGCCGACTAGGTGAAAAATCTGTCGATGTGCCCTTGAGCAAGGCACTTAACCCCTAATTGCTCCTGTAAGTTGCTTTGGATAAGAGTGTCTGCTAAATGACTAAAATGTAAATACATTCATTGCATTCATTGAAGTGGTAATGGTAGTAGCAGGGATAGTATTAATGTTAACAGTGGCGGCTCCTGAAAAAATCCTCAGGGGGGGCAATTTTTCTGATGATTTAGGTGACCTACACACATTTTAAAAAAGATATGTCCAGCAACAACATGAAGACAGGGGCAGCATATAAGTCAATACCAGAAGCATTTATTGACTGATCTCAAAAGTGTTGGCTTACCAGGGTTGGTGGAGCCCTCAGTTTCATCTTTGCCTCACAAAGCTAACTCAAACACTCCGCAAAACTTGTCCACCAGTATCTGTCTTTTTATCTCACGTTGTACATCTCTTAAAGCCTGTCTATCACCCCCAGCATAAACTGCCTTCTTCCTATCAAGTAGTGATTTTAGATGTTTTGATACCCAAGGCTTGTTGTTAGGGAAGATTTTACAGGTCTTAGTAGGCACAACTGACTCAACACAGAAGTTTACATAGTCTGAAATAACCTCTGTGAGTTCATCCAGATCAGAGCTGCTGTCCTCAAATACCTCCCACATTGTACAGTCAAAACACCCCAAGTGATACTGTTGTCATTCCAGATCTGGACAGTTTTAACTGTGGGTTTCTCCCTCTCCAGGAGGCGACAGTAAATTGGCCTGAGGTAGACCACATTGTGGTCTGATGTCCCCAGAGGAGGTCTGGTGGTGGCAGAGAACGCCTTTGGTATTGTCCCATAGCACAAATCAAGAGTCCTATTTTTCCTAGTGTGACATTTCACATACTGATGGTATGTGCGCAAGACTTTGTGCAAGGTACAGTTGTTAAAATCCCCTAAAATAAATTTGGGTGCGTCGGGGGAGATGGATTCCAGTTTCTGTGACAGATTATAAATAATCTCTGATGCCTTTGTTATATTAGCTTTTGGTTGAATGTACACAACGGTAACAAACAATTGGGGGAACTCACGGGGCAGATAGTAAGGTCGCAGTGACACAGAAAGCAGTTCAATGTCGGGGGTACAGAGTCGCTCTCTTACCAGGATCGATTTACACCACTGGTCGCTGACAAGCAGGCAGACGCCCCGCCGTGAAGTTTCCCTGTGACTGTCAGTTCGCGGTCCGCTCTGACCAGGGTGAAGCCGGCCGGCTCCACTTCTCTGTCCGGGACTCTGTCATCCAGCCAAGTCTCAGTAAATGCCAGCAAACAGGCCTCCCGATATTCGTGTTGGAAGCGCAGATTCGCTGACAACTCATCCGCTTTCCCCCTCAGTGACTGGGCATTAATCAGCAAGGTGGTGGGTAAGGGAAGTTTGTTCTTAATTTTTTTAAGTCGTTGTCTGATTCCCCCGCGTTTTCCACGTTTGCATTTGGGTTTGTAATCCACTCGCAGACAATCAGGTATTAGATGGGCCATTGGGATATCCATCGCGTTCGTATTTGAGTTGCATTGTAGTAAAAACTCCCTGCTGTATTGGATTCCGCTGCCAGCAGCGTTTTCATTATTTAGTCCGTTCGTAGCGGGTATGTACACGATCAACAAGATCAGTCCAACACCGTGACCCCACCACTGGAAATCCATGGTTGGCAGAATGTTTGTAAACTAAGTGTACAAATTAAAAACATAAAATAACGCCACTAAGTGTACAAATTAAAAACATAAGATAACGCCACACCAAACGTCACACACACTGCAGGTCGCAACAGAGACGCTGCTACCCGCTCTTTTCTTAGTTACGTTCATGGTTATGTTACGTATGACGAAAGCGCGTAAGTGCAAGCCCTCAGAAACCCATAGAGATTGTATTGAAAGCTCTGAAATTTGAAAAAATAGATTTTACATGGGAGTCTATGACAGACTTCTGGGCGATTTTCAACCTGACTGAAATCGCCCCAAAAGGGGGGCATTTGAAGCACGACTTTAGCCTGATTGGACATTTAGTGGCAGTGTGGCACTGTGGCAGATCAGACGTCTAGATTACAACACTGATAACTACTGTTGCCGTGATATAATTGATTAGAAAAAAAATCCCTTCCTTTTCCCGTTTGGCAGTGCGTCGCCCATATCGCCCTATTGAACACACCGCCCCTGAATGTTAATAATAGTGGTGGTAGCATTCATCTTAGTAGTAATAATAGTAGCATGTTAATTTTCCATGTTTAGACTTCAACTTATATATTCTAATTTTTTTATTGTTGTTATTTCTTTTATCTTTTTTCTTATTTTTTACTACCATTTAATATAATTATTCTTAATTATTTTAATACAATGTATACTGTATTGTATACCTTGTTGCTTTGGAAACATTGACAGAACGTATTTCATGCCAATAAAGTAGCTTGAGAGAGAGAGAGAGAGAGAGAGAGAGAGAGAGAGAGAGAGAGAGAGAGAGAGAGAGAGAGAGAGAGAGAGAGAGAGAGAGAGACAGACAGAGAGAGAGAGACAGAGAGAGAGAGAGAGCGATTGAGAGATGCGGCCATATTGGATTGTCTGGTTGCTGTGGCTACTGTAGTTGAGCAGACACCTCTTTCTTACATTCTGACAAATACACACACACACACACACACACATCTCCGTCACTGATCAGGTTCTGATATGCCTGACTGAGTCCCACTGGCCAGACAGCCTGGTACACATTTTACAGGTCACAGCCATGTGTGTGTGTGTTGGTGTATGTGTGTGTGTGTGTGTGTGTGTGTGTGTGTGTGTTGGTGTATGTGTGTGTGTGCGTTCAAGCATGTGTGTGTGGATATTAGAACATTGGCCCTGTCTCTCTCTTGCCTGTAGGGTAAGCTTACCCTGTTTGTCCCTGTTACTAATCAAATCATGTCTGGTGCTTGCAGCTCACTAACAGACTGACATCAAGCCTCCATCTTGCTGCTCACTAACAAACTGACATCAAGCCACCATCTTGCTGCTCACTAACAGACTGACATCAAGCCTCCATCTTGCTGCTCACTAACAGACTGACATCAAGCCTCCATCTTGCTGCTCACTAACAGACTGACATCAAGCCTCCATCTTGCTGCTCACTAACAGACTGACATCAAGCCTCCATCTTGCTGCTCACTAACAGACTGACATCAAGTAGCCATGTAGCTCTGTAGCCATGTAGCCATGTAGCCATGTAACCCTGTAGCCATGTAGCCATGTAGCCCTGTAGCCATGTAGCCATGTAGCCATGTAGCCCTGTAGCCCTGTAGCCATGTAGCCCTGTAGCCATGTAGCCATGTAGCCATGTAGCCCTGTAGCCCTGTAGCCCTGTAGCCATGTAGCCCTGTAGCCATGTAGCCCTGTAGCCATGTAGCCCTGTAGCCATGTAGCCTTGTAGACCTGTAGCCCTGTAGCCATGTAGCCATGTAGCCCTGTAGCCATGTAGCCATGTAGCCCTGTAGCCCTGTAGCCCTGTAGCCATGTAGCCATGTAGCCCTGTAGCCCTGTAGCCCTGTAGCCATGTAGCCCTGTAGCCCTGTAGCCATGTAGCCCTGTAGCCATGTAGCCATGTAGCCATGTAGCCCTGTAGCCATGTAGCCCTGTAGCCATGTAGCCATGTAGCCCTGTAGCCATGTAGCCATGTAGCCTTGTAGCCATGTAGCCATGTAGCCATGTATCCATGTAGCCATGGAGCCCTGTAGCCCTGTAGCCATGTAGCCCTGTAGCCATGTAGCCATGTAGCCATGTAGCCATGTAGCCATGTAGCTAAATCCCATCCATTCATCTTATGTTAGTGTTGCAGCACGTCACATCCTAGATATGTGCTCATGGAGGAGTCATGTTGCTAGCTACAGTCCTCCTTCAGCAGCATGTAATGACTATACAGACAGATGTTTCTGTCACCAACTTCTTGATTGATTCTTAACGAAGGTGTGCAACAATCCACATCCCCCATTAGATTCAGTTTAGATGCTCCAAAATCAACTCTTCACTTCCCTATTTCTGCTTTGCAGGTTTGCTCTTTTACCAAAGGATAGACAGGGTGGAAACATAAAGAAAGAGAGAGAGGTAGAGGGATGGTGGAGGAGAGAGAGAGAGAGAGAGAGAGAGAGAGAGAGAGAGAGAGAGAGAGAGAGAGAGAGAGAGAGAGAGAGAGAGAGAGAGAGAGAGAGAGGAGAAAGGTGAGGGGATGGGAGATGGTAGATGGGATGGGAGATGGTAGATGGGATGGGAGATGGTAGATGGGATGGGAGCTGGTAGAGGGGATGGGAGATGGTAGATGGGATGGGAGATGGTAGAGGTGGATGGGAGATGGTAGATGGGATGGGTGATGGTAGATGGGATGGGAGATGGTAGATGGGATGGGAGCTGGTAGAGGGGATGGGAGATGGTAGATGGGATGGGAGATGGTAGAGGTGGATGGGAGATGGTAGATGGGATGGGAGATGGTAGATGGGATGGGAGATGGTAGATGGGATGGGAGATGGTAGATGGGATGGGAGATGGTAGATAGGATGGGAGATGGTAGAGGTGGATGGGAGATGGTAGATGGGATGGGAGATGGTAGATGGTAGATGGGATGGGAGATGGTAGATGGGATGAGAGATGGTAGATGGGATGGGAGATGGTAGAGGTGGATGGGAGATGGTAGATGGGATGGGAGATGGTAGATGGGATGGGAGATGGTAGATGGGATGGGAGATGGTAGATGGGATGGGAGATGGTAGATGGGATGGGAGATGGTAGATGGGATGGGAGATGGTAGAGGTGGATGGGAGATGGTAGATGGGATGGGAGATGGTAGATGGGATGGGAGATGGTAGATGGGATGGGAGATGGTAGATGGGATGGGAGATGGTAGAGGTGGATGGGAGATGGTAGATGGGATGGGAGATGGTAGATGGGATGGGAGATGGTAGATGGGATGGGAGATGGTAGATGGGATGGGAGATGGTAGAGGTGGATGGGAGATGGTAGATGGGATGGGAGATGGTAGATGGGATGGGAGATGGTAGATGGGATGGGAGATGGTAGATGGGATGGGAGATGGTAGATGGGATATGGTAGATGGGATGGGAGATGGTAGATGGGATGGGAGATGGTAGATGGGATGGGAGATGGTTGAGGGGATGGGAGATGGTAGAGGTGGATGGGAGCTGGTAGAGGGTTGGAGCTAGGGCAGTTACGTAGACCGTATTAACACTGGTCAAATTCCACTTGACCGTTTAGTCACAGTAACTAGGCTTCTCCAAGCTCTGATGCTGCTGATGGTCATTAGTAGCCTACCAAACTTGCTAACTGCCTGGTACTCAGCACTCTATTGTCCCTCTAATCACTCTGACATCAATGCAAATGTTTTCGAAATAAAAGCTGAAATAAATCATTCTCTACTATTATTCTGACATTTCACATTCTTAAAATAAAGTGGTGATCTAAACTGACCTAAGACAGGGAATTTTTACTAGGATTAAATGTCAGGAATTGTGAAAAACTGAGTTTAAATGTATTCGGCTAAGGTGTATGTAAACTTCCGACTTCCACTGTATATTATTTAGTATATGTAAAGACAACATTGCATTAAGAATAGTCTGATGGGTGACAATATTAGCCTATCACTTGTGAATGATGTATTATCACTTGTGAATGATGTATTATCACTTGTGAATGATGTATTATCACTCGTGAATGATGTATTATCACTTGTGAATAATGTATTATCACTTGTGAATGATGTATTATCACTTGTGAATAATGTATTATCACTTGTGAATGATGTATTATCACTTGTGAATGATGCCCAGCATGTGCAGTAAGGCAAGAAACAGCGCATGCCTTTTTTTGTGTGACTTTTTAAAATCATAGTTGCACACCTCATGTAGCCTAACCCATAACCTATATGTTTTGATAAGGATTGTATCACAACTAAAGTGGCCAAATAATTTTTTTAATTAAGCACATTAATCCGCTTTACAACCGGTGTAGAACCTACCTGGCATACATGGGCGGCGTGTGAGTTTCAAGTTTGGGGAAGATATTTTTCACCACAAAAATGCACCTTTATAATAAAGTATTGCATGCATAATCGCATTTGCTGTCACTTTTGAGAACATTGTTTTCCCGCTAATTGATTGCATTTTGGAACATTTGCGCTTATAGCCTACTGCCGTGTGCGCATTGCTGCGCTTATAATGTGAAGAAATAGCCTAATATTTATCAACATTTTAAGCTAAACGTTCTGATCTGTTGCATCAGCCTCATTGCTTTTAAAAGGTTTTTTGATGCTAGTGGTTGTATTAATTTAGGATCTATCGCATCCCACAACTGTCCCAGGCGGCAGGTAGCTTAGTGGGTAAGAGCGTTGTGCCAGTAACCGAAAGGTCGCTGGTTCTAATCCCTGAGCCGACTAGGTGAAAAATCTGTCGATGTGCCCTTAAGCAAGGCACTTAACCCTAATTGCTCATGTAAGTCGCTCTGGATAAGAGCGTCTGCTAAATGACAAGAATGTAAATGTCCCAAGTTGATCAATAGAATAGGTCAACTTTTGTACTACGGGGGATAGTAGATTGACACAGGCTAGTGCTTTTGCTGTTCGTTAGGCCTACTCATCTTGTTGGCTGACGAAAAGTTGGCTAAATGTGAACAGTTCTTCTAACATCTTCAATATGCGGCTCGGAATTCGATAAAAGGGACACGCGCAGTTGCGTCCCCGATGTGTCTGTCTTCACTTGTAGCCTACTTCTTAGCTGAGATGCCTGTGAGAAGGACCCGATCACGTGACGGGCATTGGCTAATAAGAATTGAGATATCTGAGAGAGCCATGTGAGTGAGAGGTGCTTCGCGCATGGCAGCCAGGTGAAGAGAATTATAATTATTATATTCAGCCGAAGGGCACAACGCCCACTTTTGCCACAAAAAGGCATGGATTTTTTAGGGGGCATTAAGGCCACAAACTGGGGGAAATTTGAGGCCTGTTGAGAATATTATGAAGTGCTTGTCAAATTGTGAATGAGAGACTGATGAAGTGTGTGCAGTCTGCACAATAAACAAATCAGAGCTCACGCCATTCATGCAACTTTTTTCAAATCATCATTAGAGTTGCATCATGCAGCCTTAGAATGTATTAAACATCTAAACATATAGCCCAACGATTGCATCACAACTAAAGTTGCATAAATAACTCTAAATTAATCATACAGGAGGACTTGTTTCTTTGTTAACCGCTTAACACAGAATAGCCACACGTGATCACTTCCTTGGAAATCGTTTGGAGAAAATATCCTTTCTATTTTCATTCAGCTTTGTTCAATTGTATTCTTCATACTATAAAATAAGAAAAAATAATGGTATGGAATTCTAAGCAAATCTTGTCTGCTAAATTAACTAGTGTAGCCCACAGCCATATGGCATAGCCAGATCAGGACCTAACATAAGGACAACTCAGAGTATGCTATTCTGTTCTTCTGAAATAGACTACATTTTCTTCATATTATGTTTCTTTAGACCTGTCTAAAATAAATAATGGATTTATTGTGATGGTGTAGGCTACGTTCCAAAGGTTTAGGCTATGCGTGGAAGCCAGGAAATGCTAAACGCGTTTATGTTCATTAACGGTCAATTACCGTTATTTGCTTGACAATCACCGGCTGGCGAAATGTCATGACTGCCACAGCCCTATCCCTGACGTGCCAATGCTTTACCTTGCTTGGACAGCAGTGGTTGATTCTATTAGAATTTACTCTGATCTTCCATAAAGTTGGTCCTTATGTTGGCCTTCTGACTACAATGCTACAGTGGAGTTATTCAACGTCCATTTTGATTAGCTGATGACGATGATTTGGTCAAGTGTGAAAAGTTTTATCTACAAACAACAGGTTGGACTATCTGTTTCTGCTGAGCTAAGAGAGGAGGACAGGAAGAAAGGAGGAGAGATGGAAAGAAGAAGAAAAAAGAAAGAAAGAAAGAAAGAAAGAAAGAAAGAAAGAAGGGATGGGTGGAGAGATGAATGTGAGTGGAGAGAAGAGAGGAGAGGGAGAGAAAGCAGGCAAGGGTGGAAGAGGAGTCCAGAAACTAGGAAAATAATAGCAAAAGAGCTGCAGAAAACAGAGAAAATAGGAATAGGATTCTGGGAAAGATGAGAGAGAAAAGAGTGGAGAGGAGAGGAAAGACGAGACAGAAGAGAGAGGAGAGGAGAGGAAAGATGAGAGAGGAGAGAGAGGAGAGGAGAGGAAAGATGAGAGAGGAGAGAGAGAGGAGAGGAGAGGAAAGATGAGAGAGGAGAGAGAGGAGAGGAGAGGAAAGATGAGAGAGGAGAGAAAAACACATGAGATATGTCATCAAAATGTCCTCTCCTTGCTCATTATGTTCCCTATATATACTCTCCAGGACACACACACACACACACACACAGCACACACACACACACACACTTAGGACTATGTAAGGAGAGCTCTCTGAGAGTTTGGGTAGAAGAAACCAATTTATTTTTCCTGAATGTTAAAATGAAGGGTCTCTGTGTGTTACATCTAAGACAACCAAGATGACTGAACTAGAAGTGACTAGCATGTACCTTCACATTTTGTCTTCTGAAGACCTTGAATACATACTGAAAAAAAGTTAACGTAGTCCACTACATAGGGAATAGGGTACCATTTAAAGGTTTTGTGCTTTGTGACTGTGTTGGTAGTGGTATATGACAAGTGTGTAAGGTTAGCTATCCATTCCTGCAGTATCTATCCACCATCCCCCTAGCTATCCACCTAGCTATCCACCTAGCTATCCACCTAGCTATCCACCTAGCTATTTACCTAGCTATCCACCTAGCTATCCACCTAGCTATTTACCTAGCTATCCACCTAGCTATCCACCTAGCTATCCACCTAGCTATCCACCTAGCTGTCCACCTAGCTATTTACCTAGCTATCCACCTAGCTATCCACCTAGCTATTTACCTAGCTATCCACCTAGCTATCCACCTAGCTATTTACCTAGCTATCCACCTAGCTATCCACCTAGCTATTTACCTAGCTATCCACCTAGCTATTTACCTAGCTATCCACCTAGCTATCCACCTAGCTATTTACATAGCTATCCACCTAGCTATCCACCTAGCTATTTACCTAGCTATCCACCTAGCTATCCACATAGCTATGTACCTAGCTATCCACCTAGCTATCCACCTAGCTATTAACCTAGCTATCCACCTAGCTATTTACCTAGCTATCCACCTAGCTATTTACCTAGCTATCCACCTAGCTATTTACCTAGCTATCCACCTAGCTATCCACCTAGCTATCCACCTAGCTATCCACCTAGCTATCCACCTAGCTATTTACCTAGCTATCCACCTAGTTATCCACCTAGCTATCCACTCAGTTGGTATGGATGTCAGTTGGTATGGATGTCAGTTGGTATGGATGTCAGTTGGTAAGGATGTCAGTTGGTATGGATGTCAGTTGGTATGGATGTCAGTTGGTACAGTGAGGGAAAAAAGTATTTGATCCCCTGCTGATTTTGTATGTTTGCCCACTGACAAAGAAATGATCAGTCTATAATTTTAATGGTAGGTTTATTTGAACAGTGAGAGACAGAATAACAACAAAAAAATCCAGAAAAACGCATGTCAAAAATGTTATAAATTGATTTGCATTTTAATGAGGGAAATAAGTATTTGACCCCTTTGCAAAACATGACTTAGTACTTGGTGGCAAAACCCTTGTTGGCAATCACAGAGGTCAGACGTTTCTTGTAGTTGGCCACCAGGTTTGCACACATCTCAGGAGGATTTTGTCCCACTCCTCTTTGCAGATCTTCTCCAAGTCATTAAGGTTTCGAGGCTGACATTTGGCAACTCGAACCTTCAGCTCCCTCCACAGATTTTATATGGGATTAAGGTCTGGAGACTGGCTAGGCCACTCCAGGACCATAATGTGCTTCTTCTTGAGCCACTCCTTTGTTGCCTTGGCCGTGTGTTTTGGGTCATTGTCATGCTGGAATACCCATCCACGACCCATTTTCAATGCCCTGGCTGAGGGAAGGAGGTTCTCACCCAAGATTTGATGGTACATGGCCTCTCCTGAGTGGCGCAGTGGTCTAAGGCACTGCATCGCAGTGCTAGCTGTGCCACTAGAGATCCTGGTTCGAATCCAGGCTCTGTCGTAGCCGGCCGTGACCGGGAGACCCATGGGGCGGCGTGCAATTGGCCCAGCGTCGTCCAGGGTAGGGGAGGGAATGGCCGGCAGGGATGTAGCTCAGTTGATAGAGCATGGTGTTTGCAACGCCAGGGTTGTGGGTTCGATTCCCACAGGGGGTATGAAAAAAAAATATGTAAGTCGCTCTGGATAAGAGCGTCTGCTAAATGACGTAAATGTAAATGTAATGGCCCCGTCCATCTTCCCTTTGATGCAGTGAAGTTGTCCTGTCCCCTTAGCAGAAAAACACCCCCAAAGCATAATGTTTCCACCTCCATGTTTGACGCTGGGGATGGTGTTCTTGGGGTTATAGGCAGCATTCCTCCTCCTCCAAACATGGCGAGTTGAGTTGATGCCAAAGAGCTCGATTTTGGTCTCATCTGACCACAACACTTTCACCCAGTTCTCCTCTGAATCATTCAGATGTTCATAGGCAAACTTCAGACTGGCCTGTATATGTGCTTTCTTGAGCAGGGGGACCTTGCAGGCGCTGCAGGATTTCAGTCCTTCACGCGTAGTGTGTTACCAATTGTTTTCTTGGTGACTATGGTCCCAGCTGCCTTGAGATCATTGACAAGATCCTCCCGTGTAGTTCTGGGCTGATTCCTCACCGTTCTCATGATCATTGCAACTCCACGAGGTGAGATCTTGCATGGAGCCCCAGGCCGAGGGAGATTGACAGTTATTTTGTGTTTCTTCCATTTGCGAATAATCGCACCAACTGTTGCCACCTTCTCACCGGGCTGCTTGGCGATGGTCTTGTAGCCCATTCCAGCCTTGTGTAGGTCTACAATCTTGTCCCTGACATCCTTGGAGAGCTCTTTGGTCTTGGCCATGGTGGAGAGTTTGGAATCTGATTGATTGATTGCTTCTGTGGACAGGTGTCTTTTATACAGGTAACAAACTGAGATTAGGAGCACTCCCTTTAAGAGTGTGCTCCTAATCTCAGCTCGTTACCTGTATAAAAGACACCTGGGAGCCAGAAATCTTTCTGATTGAGAGGGGTCAAACACTTATTTCCCTCATTAAAATGCAAATCAATTGATAACATTTTTGACATGCGTTTTTCTGGATTTTTTTGTTGTTATTCTGTCTCTCACTGTTCAAATAAACCTACCATAAAAAATTATAGACTGATCATTTCTTTGTCAGTGGGCAAACGTACAAAATCAGCAGGGGATCAAATACTTTTTTCCCTCACTGTACAGTGCCTTGCAAAAGTATTCATCCCCCTTGGCGTTTTTCCTATTTTGTTGCATTACAACCTGTAATTTAAATAGATTTTTATTTGGATTTCATGTAATGGACATACACAAAATAGTCCAAATTGGTGAAATGAAATGAAAAAAATAACTTGATTCAAAAAATTCCAAAAAATGAATAATGAAAAAGTGGTGCGTGCATATGTATTCACACCCTTTGCTATGAAGCCCCTAAATAAGATCTGGTGCAACCAATTACCTTCAGAAGTCACATAATTAGTTAAATAAAGTCCACCTGTGTGCAATCTAAGTGTCACATGATCTGTCACATGATCTCAGTATATATACACCTGTTCTGAAAGGCCCCAGAGTCTGCAACACTACTAAGCAAGGAGCACCACCAAGCAAGCGCCACCATGAAGACCAAGGAGCTCTCCAAACAGGTCAGAGACAAAGTTGTGGAGAAGTACAGATCAGGGTTGGGTTATAAAAAAATATCAACAACTTTGAACATCCCACGGAGCACCATAAAATCCATTATTAAAAAATGGAAAGAATATGCCACCACAACAAAGAGAGGGCCGCCCACCAAAACTCATGGACCAGGCAAGGAAGGCATTAATCAGAGAGGCAACAAAGAGACCAAAGATAACCCTGAAGGAGCTGCAAAGCTCCACAGCAGAGATGGGAGTATCTGTTCATAGGACCACTTTAAGCCGTACACTCCACAGAGCTGGGCTTTACGGAAGAGTGGCCAGAAAAAAGCCATTGCTTAAAAAATAATAATAAGCAAACAAGTTTGGTGTTCGCCAAAAGGCATGTGGGAGACTCCCCAAGCATATGGAAGAGTGTACTCTGGTCAGATGAGACTAAAATTGAATTCTGGCGCAAACCCAACACTTCTCATCACCCCGAGAACACCATCCCCACAGTGAAGCATGGTGGTGGCAGCATCATGCTGTGGGGATGATTTTCCTCGGCAGGGACTGGGAAACTGGTCAGAATTGAAGGAATGATGGCTGGCGCTAAATACAGGGAAATTCTTGAGGGAAACCTGTTTCAGTCTTCCAGAGATTTGAGACTGGGACGGAGGTTCACCTTGCAGTAGGACAATGCTGCTAAAGCAACACTAGAGTGGTTTAAGGGGAAACATTTAAATGTCTTGGAATGGCTTAGTCAAAGCCCAGACCTCAATCCAATTGAGAATATGTGGTATGACTTAAAGATTGCTGTACACCAGCGGAACCCATCCAACTTGAAGGAGCTGGAGCAGTTTTGCCTTGAAGAATGGGCAAAAATCCCAGTGGCTAGATGTGCCAAGCTTATAGAGACAGTTATGCATGCTCAAGTTATTTTTTTGTTTTTTTGTCTTATTTCTTGTTTGTTTCACCCCAAAAATAATTTGCATCTTCAAAGTGGTAGGCATGTTGTGTAAATCAAATGATACAAACCCCCAAAATCGATTTTAATTCCAGGTTGTAAGGCAATAAAATAGGAAAAATGCCAAGGGGGGTGAATCTTTTTTGCAAGCCACTACCCACCTAGTTATCCACCTAGCTATCCACCTACAGTAGATATCCATCCACAGTAGCTATCCATCCACAGTAGCTATCCATCCACAGTAGCTATCCATGCTCGAAAGGGCTGAATGTTCCAACCAGTGAGAGAGAAAGAGTGAAACCTTGGGCTGTTTTTCTGAGGTGATTGGTTCACATTTATTCCACTGAGATGGGCTTCTCTCAGCTTTGGATCGTGTGTGACTTCTGGGGCTACAGGGCTACATGGCTACAAGGCTACATGGCTACAAGGCTACATGGCTACAGGGCTACATGGCTACAGGGTTACAAGGCTACATGGCTACATGGCTACATGGCTACATGGCTACAGGGCTACAGGGCTACAGGGCTACATGGCTACTTGATGTCAGTCTGTTAGTGAGCAGCGAGATGGAGGCTTGATGTCAGTCTGTTAGTGAGCAGCAAGATGGAGGCTTGATGTCAGTCTGTTAGTGAGCAGCAAGATGGAGGCTTGATGTCAGTCTGTTAGTGAGCAGCGAGATGGAGGCTTGATGTCAGTCTGTTAGTGAGCAGCAAGATGGAGGCTTGATGTCATTCTGTTAGTGAGCAGCAAGATGGAGGCTTGATGTCAGTCTGTTAGTGAGCAGCAAGATGGAGGCTTGATGTCAGTCTGTTAGTGAGCTGCAAGCACCAGACATGATTTGATTAGTAACAGGGACAAACAGGGTAAGTTTACCCTACAGGCAAGAGAGAGACAGGGCCAATGTTCTAATATCCACACACACATGCTTGACACACACACATACACCAACACACACACACACATACACATGCACCAACACACACACACATGGCTGTGACCTGTAAAATGTGTACCAGGCTGTCTGGCCAGAGGGACTCAGTCAGGCATATCAGAACCTGATCAGTGACGGAGAATTAATACCAGTGTGAAATCTTATGGCGTGGACCAGTATGTGTGTGTGTGTGTGTGTGTGTGTGTGTGTGTGTGTGTGTGTGTGTGTATTTGTCAGAATGTAAGAAAGAGGTGTCTGCTCAACTTCAGTAGCCACAGCAACCAGACAATCCAATATGGCCGTCTCTCTCTCTCTCTCTCTCTCTCTCTCTCTCTCTCTCTCTCTCTCTCTCTCTCTCTCTCTCTCTCTCTGTCTCTCTGTCTCTCTCTCTCTCTGTCTCTCTGTCTCTCTCTCTCTCTCTCTCTCTCTCTCTCTCTCTCTCTCTCTCTCTCTCTCTCTCTCTCTCTCTCTCTCTCTCTCTCTCTCTCTCTCTCTCTCTCCTTCTCTCTATCGCCCTCTCTCTCTCCTCTCCTCTCTCTCTCTCTTTCCTCTCCTCTCCCTCTACCTCTCTCTCTCTCCTCTCCCTCTCTCTCCTCTCCTCTCCCTCTCCCTCTCTCTCTCCTCTCTCTCTCTCTCTCTCTCTCTCTCTCTCTCGCTCTCTCTCTCTCCTCTCCCTCTCTCTCTCTCTCCTCTCCTCTCCCTCTCTCTCTTTTTCTCGGTTCCTAAGTAGGTCACTACACCTCCGCCGCTCCCTCTCTCCTTCCTTCCTTCCTTCCCTCCCTCCTTCTCTTTCATTCCCCAGTCTCTTCCCTCCCTCCCAATTGCTACATTGCCTTGAAGACCTGAACCGAAGCATTCGTAACACTCAGACGCTGAAATATACATGACAGAGCACAAAAAAAGAGAGAGGAAGAGAATAAAACATTTGAGAGACAGCCAGGCCTCTCCTCCACTCCTCCATTTAGCTAAACTTGATCTCTCTCGTCCATTTTTGTGATGTTTTATTTTTGCTTCCCCATGGCAAAAATAAAACATCATATATAGTTTGGGTTTTTAAAATAAAGGTTAAAGGTCATTTCTTTCTTTTAGGCGTTTCCTTCTCTTTATCCCTCTAATCTCCCCCCTCTCTCTCTCTCTCTCTCTCTCTCTCTCTCTCTCTCTCTCTCTCTCTCTCTCTCTCTCTCTCTCTCTGTCTCTCTCTCTCTCTCTCTCTCTGTCTCTTTTGTCTCTCTCTCTCTCTCTCTCTCTCTCTCTCTCTCTCTCTCTCTCTCTCTCTCTCTCTCTCTCTCTCTTGCTGTCTTTCTCTCTCTCTCTCATTATTTTATTTCACCCTTTCAGCTCTCTCTTTCATTTTACTCCTGTAGGTTCTCTCTCCTTCCATACCTCCTTTCCTTTCAACCCTTCAACCCTCCCTCTCTTTCATTCTCTCTACCGTTCATATTCCCTCTTCCCTCTTTCTTACTCCCACTTGTTCTTTCACCTCTTTTTTTCATCTCTTCTCAATCCGCTCTTCTCAACAATTTTCCAATACCTTTCCAACTTCAAACCACCTTTCAGAAATATCTTCATTTTTACCCCCTAACTAACATCCTTGAACTCTCCCTCCACCTCTCTCTACCTCTTCCCACTTAACTATCTCTCTCTCTCCCTCCACTCCCCACCTATCTCTACCTCTTCCCACTTA
>NC_059230.1:6087969-6135469 GCF_020615455.1 Coregonus clupeaformis
CACAGACAAAACACTCTCTCTCTCTCTCTATTACACTCCCTCGATCGTTCATCTCCCCTTCTCCTTCTCCTCACACTCCTTTCTGTTCCCGCTCTCCATTTCTCTGGAACGAGCGAGAAGAGGAGGCGAGGAGGAGGAGGAGGAAAGGAGACCCATCTGGTTTAGCTGATAACCGCCCTCACACACGGAAACACGCACGCACACACACACACGGTCGCACACACACACGCCCATTCAAGCACGCTCAAACAAACACACACACACAACCTGAGACGCATCTAACACACACTTAGACACCAAACACTCAGTCATCAATCGAACACTAGGAAATAGACAATAACATGACACGCAAACAGGGCTGTGGCGGCCATCACATTTTGTCAGCCGGTTATTGTCATGCAAAAGCCTGCCGGTCTCGCAGTAATTTACCGTTAATTAACATAAACACTTGTAGAATTTCCAAGCCTCCACGCATAGCATACAAGCCACTGATGCACACCTTTGGACATTTAAATACTTTTTTTTTTTTTTTAAGTCTAATAAATCCATTTAATATACCATCACAATAATTTCATTATTTATTTTAGGCAGGTCTAAAGAAAACAATATGATGAAGAAAATGTATTTCAAAAGAACAGAATATGAGTCCGCCTACCGTATGTTATCTGGCTGTGCTCCATGCCATAGGCTGTAGGCTTGTTCATTTAGCTGACAAGATATGTTTATATTTGCCATTATTTTATATTATAAGATGTTAAAGTAAGAAGAATATAATTGAACTTAGCTTAATGAAATAGAAAGGATATTTTTCCCATTCCGGAGCAAGAGTGCGCATATGAAGTAGCTGTGGTGAGCGTAAAAGTGATCATTTGAAACAGGTCCTATAAGCTAGATTTAGAGTTATTTGTCAACTTTATTTGTGAATGATACAAAACCATAGAACGTCTTAGAAATCAACACACATATGGGCTGCATGATGCCTCTGTTCATCAGACTATTCTCAATTTAATCTTATCCTTACTAATATGTAAAATCAGTTTCTATTCAGAGTGACCCCATTATCAAATGGGCAGGATACAGGGGGCAGGGGGGGAAGACGTCATCTGTATGCACTCGAATAGCGAATGGAGGCTGCTTTCCCGCCAGTTAGTTTTTTTGAATCATGCAGGTAGGGCTACTCCGGTTATTTCACTCCAAAAAAAATCAAACACTGGAGCCACTGGAACCAGAGGAGCCTCTAGGTGATTTTCCTCCCAAACTCTGTATGCCATGGGCTCCCTAACCCTGTCCCTGCAGCTACCCAGTGCTTCATTTGGGGAAACCATGTGAAATCTTCTCGGGAACATCCAATAGTAAGATGTTTTCACAACTAAACATATTTAATTTAAACTGTTGACAGCCCCTCTGCGTGCTCGAGAAAAAGAAATGAAGGAGAGAGAGAGAGAGAGAGGAGGAGATGGAAACGCTGAGAAGAAAAGTGGTGAGTTATTCTGTAGCTAAAGGTAACATGTCAGCTTATTAATTATGAAAATATAAAAACAAATCCCTATTACTAGGCTATTCAAAATCAAATACAAATTCACTATAATTGTAGGCTAACTCTGTAAGCCGCCCTGCACAATCAGTGAACCAACAGCATCGCCTAGGGCTATACGTTCTCTCCCAGACTCATGGACAGAAAGTTTGTAGCACCAGTCCATCCAGTAATAATAACAGTCCACCCTCAAAGGCAATTACTAGAATTTGTTTACTTTTGGAGTATAGGCTAGACCAGTTATGTACCAAAGACATCTTAAATCAGTTTTGTTTTATTTGTCAAATGCGCGGAACACAACAGGTGTAGACCTTTTACCGTGAAATGCTTACTGACAAGCCCTTAACCAACCAATGCCGTTTTAAGAAAATAGAGTTCAGAAAATATGATAGGCAGAGGTAAAGTGACTATGCATTCATTGTTGGAGCCTCTTTGGCCTTTTTATATTTTTGTGTATATGTTGTCTGTCAAGGGTTATTTTTTACTTGTTTTGTACACTAGAGGGCACTATATTTTGGCGTCATGGGTCACTGGTCACACGTGTATATGGGTAGCACAGGTGAGAGGAGAGTGCATACAGTTATTACCGTATCACAGATACAGCTAATAGAAAAGCATCTCTCCGCACATTTTGTATAGGAATGTGTGTATTAGAGCTACAGTTGAAGTCAGAAGTTTACATACACCTTAGCCAAATACATTTAAACTCAGTTTTTCACAATTCCCGGACATTTATTCCTAGTAAAAAATGCCCTGTCTTAGGTCAGTTAGGATCACCATTTTATTTTAAGAATGTGAAATGTCAGAATGATAGTAGAGCGAATAATTTATTTCAGATTTTATTTATTTCATCACATTCCCAGTGGGTCAGAAGTTTGGTAGCATTGCCTTTAAATTGTTTAACTTGGGTCAAACTTTTCGGGTAGCCTTCCACAAGCTTCCCACAATAAGTTGGGTGAATTTTGGCCCATTCCTCCTGACAGAGCTGGTGTAACTGAGTCAGGTTTGTAGGCCTCCTTGCTCGCACACGCTTTTTCAGTTCTGCCCACAGATTTTCTATAGGATTGAGGTCAGGGCTTTGTGATGGCCACTCCAATACCTTGACTTTGTTGTCCTTAAGCCATTTTGCCACAACTTTGGAAGTATGCTTGGGTTCATTGTCCATTTGGAAGACCCATTTGCGACCAAGCTTTAACTTCCTGACTGATGTCTTGAGATGTTGCTTCAATATATCCACATAATTTTCCTTCCTCATGATGCCATCTATTTTGTGAAGTGCACCAGTCCCTCCTGCAGCAAAGCACCCCCACAGCATGATGCTGCCACCCCCGTGCTTCACCGTTGGGATGGTGTTCTTCGGCTTGCAAGCCTTCCCCCTTTTTCCTCCAAACATAACGATGGTCATTATGGCCAAACAGTTCTGTTTTTGTTTCATCAGACCAGAGGACATTTCTCCAAAAAGTACGATCTTTGTCCCAATGTGCAGTTGCAAACCGTAGTCTGGCTTTTTTGGAGCTGTTTCCTCCAGCATCTTCACAAGGTCCTTTGCTGTTGTTCTGGGATTGATTTGCACTTTTTGCACCAAAAGTATGTTCATTTCTAGGAGACAGAACGCGTCTCCTTCCTGAGCGGTTCGTTGTTCACTCTGCTACCGTCAGGCAAATGTTACCGGAGCATCGGCTCTCAGACCAACAGGCTCCGATTCAGATTCTACCTCCAAGCCATAAGACTGCTTAATAGCCATAAGACTGCTAAATAGTTAATTAAACAGTTACCCGGAATATCTGCATTGACCCTATCTTGCGCTGACTCTATGGACACTCACAAGGCTATATGTGACTCGGTTCAGGAAACTATGCATATGTCGCACGTCACTACGTCACAGGAGAGGCATTTGAACGTAAGCCTTTTTATTTTTTTATGCCTTCTGGAACATGTGAACTTTCATGTACCTTAATAATAAACTAGTATGCCATCTGTAAATACGAATACATTTTTTTATTTTTTATTACGAGTCTTTTTGGTTAAGCCACGGAAAAAGATAGGAACCTTCCTGCTAGCCATGATTGGCTGAGGTAATGGATGGGCTGGACATGCCGAGAGATGAGTTCGGATTGGTCTGCCATGTTGCACGTTTCTGTCTGTAACATGAGCTACTCAGTATGTATAGATAGTCCTTGCTATTGCGGCTTTTTTGAAAGATGTAACGTTAGCCATGCAGAACTGCAAAAGGGTTGCTACTGGTCTCAACAACATGGCTGCCCTGAATTTAGCAGGCGCTATCGACAAAGATCAGTGGGGGAAAATTGTGATGGACTACTTTCTGCACACGGTCAGTGTGAAACAAGCTGTAGCT
The DNA here is from genome assembly GCF_020615455.1 of Coregonus clupeaformis. Taxonomy (NCBI): domain Eukaryota; kingdom Metazoa; phylum Chordata; class Actinopteri; order Salmoniformes; family Salmonidae; genus Coregonus; species Coregonus clupeaformis. The sequence goes on from NC_059230.1 coordinate 6,091,860, forward strand.
AGCTACAAACAAAACGGAAAAGACACAGGACGTCATATTTAGTTAAAATGGTTCCAGTCTGCCGTGAAGCATTCATACATGTATACGGGTAAGAGTCTAGCTACATTTGCAGATATTATACGTTCCTCGTTTTTTTCAGAAAGTTGTTTCATTGCAAGTTAAAGCGTACTGTTAGTTAGCTAGCGAACGTTAGCTGGCTGGCTCGCTAGCTAACGTTACGTGTATGATTTGTGTAGTACTATTACTCGTATCTCAGAAAAAGCCATTTGCATTGCTAGTTATAGCCTAATATTAGCTAGCTAACATTGAACCTAGTTGGATAGCTTTTGCTACCTGCCGATTCATATTACAGCACACGCACACACACACACACACGCACACACACACACACACACACACACACACACACACACACACACACACACACACACACACACACTAGTACCGAAAACCCAACCCGACCCGACCCTAGGCAACACAGTGACTAAGGTCTAGTTTCAATGATGGACTCTTTTGGCATAGAGGAAGTACGTCACTGCCTACGTCACTACTCTTATCCGCTTGAATAAAATACAAAATAGTAGCTAGCAAGATGGAGGTAATTTTTTAATGAGTGCATTTCGCAAGTGGCTAGTTTTTAATCAACCACCGTAGCCCTTTCCTGCAGTCAAATGACCGATGTGGTCTCGTGGGGTGGAGTGTTATTAATATTTTTCATCATTTCATAATTCATAAACATAATTTATATATCAAACAGTTTTGTTATATTTCAGTCTTCTGTGATGTACTGTATGTAAAGTGTACATTTCAACTCATTATCTGACATGGGACAGGTGTCTTCTTTTTTTAAAGGCAATAACCATGTGTGTGAGGTATATACTTTTGTTTCAAAGTAGATTTGTTTAAGACTACCAGAAACACTCTGTGTGACCCTGATTTAGCCCACTGCAGTAGAAGCTTAACTAAAACCACTGCAATGGTTTTGCCTGCAAACTTTGGTTTTGAATCGCGACGGGCATGTCTATCTGTCTCGTGATTTGTTGGAAGAGTCCCTTGTTATTGACGTAGGCAGTGATGTAGTTCCTCTAGAACCTGTACTTCATCTAGAACCTGTAGTTCCTCTAGAACCTGTAGTACTCTAGTACTCTAGAACCTGTACTTCATCTAGAACCTGTAGTTCCTCTAGAACCTGTAGTACTCTAGTACTCTAGAACCTGTAGTTCCTCTAGAACCTGTAGTTCCTCTAGAACCTGTAGTACTCTAGTACTCTAGAACCTGTAGTACTCTAGAACCTGTAGTACTCTAGAACCTGTAGTACTCTAGAACCTGTAGTACTCTAGTACTCTAGAACCTGTAGTACTCTAGAACATGTAGTACTCTAGAACCTGTAGTACTCTAGTACTCTAGAACCTGTAGTACTCTAGAACCTGTAGTACTCTAGAACCTGTAGTACTCTAGTACTCTAGAACCTGTAGTACTCTAGAACCTGTAGTACTCTAGAACCTGTAGTACTCTAGTACTCTAGAACCTGTAGTACTCTAGAACCTGTAGTACTCTAGAACCTGTAGTACTCTAGTACTCTAGAACCTGTAGTACTCTAGAACCTGTAGTACTCTAGTACTCTAGAACCTGTAGTACTCTAGAACCTGTAGTACTCTAGAACCTGTAGTACTCTAGTACTCTAGAACCTGTAGTACTCTAGAACCTGTAGTACTCTAGAACCTGTAGTACTCTAGTACTCTAGAACCTGTAGTACTCTAGAACCTGTAGTACTCTAGAACCTGTAGTACTCTAGAACCTGTAGTTCCTCTAGAACCTGTAGTACTCTAGTACTCTAGAACCTGTAGTTCCTCTAGAGCCTGTAGTTCCTCTAGAACCTGTAGTACTCTAGTACTCTAGAACATGTAGTACTCTAGAACCTGTAGTACTCTAGAACCTGTAGTACTCTAGTACTCTAGAACCTGTAGTACTCTAGAACCTGTAGTACTCTAGAACCTGTAGTACTCTAGTACTCTAGAACCTGTAGTACTCTAGAACCTGTAGTACTCTAGAACCTGTAGTACTCTAGAACCTGTAGTACTCTAGTACTCTAGAACCTGTATTACTCTAGAACCTGTAGTACTCTAGAACCTGTAGTACTCTAGTACTCTAGAACCTGTAGTACTCTAGAACCTGTAGTACTCTAGAACCTGTAGTACTCTAGTACTCTAGAACATGTAGTACTCTAGAACCTGTAGTACTCTAGAACCTGTAGTACTCTAGAACCTGTAGTACTCTAGTACTCTAGAACCTGTAGTACTCTAGTACTCTAGAACCTGTAGTACTCTAGAACCTGTAGCACTTTGTAGTACTCCAGCTCTACAAGGTGGTCACTATCTGGCACAGCCACAAAGTCATAACATCTGATTTTAAACCTAACCTTAACCCTAACCTTAACCCTAACCTTAACCACACTATTAACCCTGATGCCTAACCCTAATGCCTAACCCTAACCTTAAATTAAGACCAAAAAGCAAATATTAGTTTTCATGAATTCTTACAATATGGCCAATTTTGACTTTGCAGCTGTCCTCTCGAGCTGAAATAGCTCAGCTCTGCCTCCAGGACAAGACTCATCCCAATTAACATAAACCTCCCCGAAAGAGTCCATAATTGAAACAAGCCCCTACTCACTGTGTTGCCCCTGGTCAGGTTTTTGAGAGTACAAATAAAAAAAGAGATGCACAGATGGACACACAAAAACACACTCAAACCACAAACAGATGGACACACAAAAACACACTCAAACCACAAACAGATGGACACACAAAACACACTCAAACCACACACAAGTGCACACACAAAAACACACTCAAACCACAAACAGATGGACACACAAAAACACACTCAAACCACAAACAGATGGACACACAGAAACACACTCAAACCACAAACAGATGGACACACAAAAACACACTCAAACCACAAACAGATGGACACACAGAAACACACTCAAACCACAAACAGATGGACACACAAAAACACACTCAAACCACAAACAGATGGACACACAGAAACACACTCAAACCACAAACAGATGGACACACAAAAACACACTCAAACCACAAACAGATGGACACACAGAAACACACTCAAACCACAAACAGATGGACACACAAAAAACACACTCAAACCACAAACAGATGGACACACAAAAACACACTCAAACCACAAACAGATGGACACACAAAAACTCACTCAAACCACAAACAGATGGACACACAAAAACACACTCAAACCACAAACAGATGGACACACAGAAACACACTCAAACCACAAACAGATGGACACACAAAAACACACTCAAACCACAAACAGATGGACACACAGAAACACACTCAAACCACAAACAGATGGACACACAAAAACACACTCAAACCACAAACAGATGGACACACAAAAACACACTCAAACCACAAACAGATGGACACACAAAAACTCACTCAAACCACAAACAGATGGACACACAAAAACACACTCAAACCACAAACAGATGGACACACAGAAACACACTCAAACCACAAACAGATGGACACACAAAAACACACTCAAACCACAAACAGATGGACACACAGAAACACACTCAAACCACAAACAGATGGACACACAAAAACACACTCAAACCACAAACAGATGGACACACAGAAACACACTCAAACCACAGACAGATGGACACACAGAAACACACTCAAACAACAAACAGATGGACACACAAAAACACACTCAAACCACAAACAGATGGACACACAGAAACACACTCAAACCACAAACAGATGGACACACAAAAACACACTCAAACCACAAACAGATGCACACACAAAAACACACTCAAACCACAAACAGATGGACACACAAAAACACACTCAAACCACAAACAGATGGACACACAAAAACACACTCAAACCACAAACAGATGCACACACAAAAACACACTCACACCACAAACAGATGGACACACAAAAACACACTCAAACCACAAACAGATGGACACACAAAAACACACTCAATCCACAACAACAACAACACAATTAGACCCAACCAAATCATGAGAAAACAAAAAGAGAATTACTTGACACATTGGAAAGAACAAACAAAAAAACAGAGCAAACTAGAATGCTATTTGGCCCTAAACAGAGAGTACACAGTGGCAGAATACCTGACCACTGTGACTGACCCAAACTTAAGGAAAGCTTTGACTATGTACAGACTCAGTGAGCATAGCCTTGTTGTTGAGAAAGGCCGCCGTAGGCAGACCTGGCTCTCAAGAGAAGACAGGCTATGTGCACACTGCCCACAAAATGAGGTGGAAACTGAGCTGCACTTCCTAACCTCCTGCCAAATGTATGACCATATTAGAGACACATACAGTGGGGAAAAAAGTATTTAGTCAGCCACCAATTGTGCAAGTTCTCCCACTTAAAAAGATGAGAGAGGCCTGTAATTTTCATCATAGGTACACGTCAACTATGACAGACAAATTGAGGAAAAAAAATCCAGAAAATCCAAAAAAAATTTATGAATTTATTTGCAAATTATGGTGGAAAATAAGTATTTGGTCACCTACAAACAAGCAAGATTTCTGGCTCTCACAGACCTGTAACTTCTTCTTTAAGAGGCTCCTCTGTCCTCCACTCGTTACCTGTATTAATGGCACCTGTTTGAACTTGTTATCAGTATAAAAGACACCTGTCCACAACCTCAAACAGTCACACTCCAAACTCCACTATGGCCAAGACCAAAGAGCTGTCAAAGGGACACCAGAAACAAAATTGTAGACCTGCACCAGGCTGGGAAGACTGAATCTGCAATAGGTAAGCAGCTTGGTTTGAAGAAATCAACTGTGGGAGCAATTATTAGGAAATGGAAGACATACAAGACCACTGATAATCTCCCTCGATCTGGGGCTCCACGCAAGATCTCACCCTGTGGGGTCAAAATGATCACAAGAACGGTGAGCAAAAATCCCAGAACAACACGGGGGACCTAGTGAATGACCTGCAGAGAGCTGAGACCAAAGTAACAAAGCCTACCATCAGTAACACACTATGCCGCCAGGGACTCAAATCCTGCAGTGCAAGACGTGTCCCCCTGCTTAAGCCAGTACATGTCCAGGCCCGTCTGAAGTTTGCTAGAGTGCATTTGGATGATCCAGAAGAGGATTGGGAGAATGTCATATGGTCAGATGAAACCAAAATATAACTTTTTGGTAAAAACTCAACTCGTCGTGTTTGGAGGACAAAGAATGCTGAGTTGCATCCAAAGAACACCATACCTACTGTGAAGCATGGGGGTGGAAACATCATGCTTTGGGGGCTGTTTTTCTGCAAAGGGACCAGGACGACTGATCCGTGTAAAGGAAAGAATGAATGGGGCCATGTATTGTGAGATTTTTGAGTGAAAACCTCCTTCCATCAGCAAGGGCATTGAAGATGAAACGTGGCTGGGTCTTTCAGCATGACAATGATCCCAAACACACTGCCCGGGCAACGAAGGAGTGGCTTCGTAAGAAGCATTTCAAGGTCCTGGAGTGGCCTAGCCAGTCTCCAGATCTCAACCCCATAGAAAATCTTTGGAGGGAGTTGAAAGTCTGTGTTGCCCAGCGACAGCCCCAAAACATCACTGCTCTAGAGGAGATCTGCATGGAGGAATGGGCCAAAATACCAGCAACAGTGTGTGAAAACCTTGTGAAGACTTACAGAAAACGTTTGACCTGTGTCATTGCCAACAAAGGGTATATAACAAAGTATTGAGAAACTTTTGTTATTGACCAAATACTTATTTTCCACCATAATTTGCAAATAAATTCATAAAAAATCCTACAATGTGATTTTCTGGATTTTTTTTTCTCATTTTGTCTGTCATAGTTGACGTGTACCTATGATGAAAATTACAGGCCTCTCTCATCTTTTTAAGTGGGAGAACTTGCACAATTGGTGGCTGACTAAATACTTTTTTCCCCCACTGTATTTCCCTCAGATTACACAGACCCACAAAGAATTTGAAAACAAACCCAATTTTGATAAACTCCCTTATCTACTGGGTGAAAAACCACAGTGTGTCATCACAGCTGCAAGATTTGTGACCTGTTGCCACAAGAAAAGGGCAACCAGTGAAGAACAAACACCATTGTAAATACAACACATATTTATGTTTATTTATTTTCCCATTTGTACATTAACTATTTGCACATCGTTAAAACACTGTATATAGACATAATATGACATTTGAAATGTCTTTATTGTTTTGGAACTTCTGAGTGTAATGTTTACTGTTAATATTTATTGTTTATTTCGCTTTTGTTTACTATCTACTTCACTTGCTTTGGCAATGTTAACATACGTTTCCCATGGCAATAAAGCCCTTAAATTGAATTGAAATTGAATTGAAATTGAATTGAAATTGAATTGAAATTGAATTGAATTGAAATAGAATTGAAATTGAATTGAAATTGAATTGAATTGAGAGAGAGAGAGAGAGAGAGGGGGGGGGGGAGAGAAGTTGAGAGAGAGGGGAGAGGAGGGGGGTAGAGAGAGCGCATTGAGAAAAGGGGGAAAGAGGAAGCGAGGACACGGAGAGAGAAGGAGAGGGAGAAAGAGGGTCTAGAGAGAGAGAGCGAAAACCAGACAGAAAATCAACCCTAACCTAGTGAGATTGAGTGGGTCAGAGCGGACGGATTGGGAGAGAGAGAGAGAGAAAGAGGGAGTGATGAATTGAAAGAGAAGAGGAAAAATAAGTAGGTATATTAGAAGAGAGGGGGCAGGTGGGGAAGGAAGGAAAATCTTGTTTGGAATAAATGGGTTAGTGAGAGAGAGAGAGAGAGAGAGAGAGAGAGAGAGAGAGAGAGAGAGAGAGAGAGAGAGAGAGAGAGAGAGAGAGAGAGAGAGAGAGAGAGAGAGAGAGAGAGAGAGAGAGAGAGAGAGAGAGAGAGAGAGAGGGGGGTATAAGAATGTTTGTAAATCATTGTGTGGAGGAAAAGAAAATTGAAATTGAAAAACTGCAAAAACAAATCAACAACTAAAGGTGGAGGAGGGAGAGAACGAAGAGGGAGGAGGGAGAGAGGGAAGAGGGAGGAGGGAGAGAACGAAGAGGGAGGAGGGAGAGAGGGAAGAGGGAGGAGGGAGAGAACGAAGAGGGAGGAGGGAGAGAGGGAAGAGAGAGGAGGGAGAGAACGAAGAGGGAGGAGGGAGAGAGGGAAGAGGGAGGAGGGAGAGAACGAAGAGGGAGGAGGGAGAGAGGGAAGAGGGAGGAGGGAGAGAGGGAAGGGGGAGGAGGGAGAGAACAAAGAGGGAGGAGGGAGAGAACGAAGAGGGAGGAGGGAGAGAGGGAAGAGGGAGGAGGGAGAGAACGAAGAGGGAGGAGGGAGAGAGGGAAGAGGGAGGAGGGAGAGAACGAAGAGGGAGGAGGGAGGAGGGAGGAGGGAGAGAGGGAAGGGGGAGGAGGGAGAGAACGAAGAGGGAGGAGGGAGAGAACGAAGAGGGAGGAGGGAGAGAGGGAAGAGGGAGGAGGGAGAGAACGAAGAGGGAGGAGGGAGAGAACGAAGAGGGAGGAGGGAGAGAGGGAAGGGGGAGGAGGGAGAGAGGGAAGAGGGAGGAGGGAGAGAACGAAGAGGGAGGAGGGAGAAAGGGAAGGGGGAGGAGGGAGAGAGGGAAGAGGGAAGAGGGAGGAGGGAGAGAGGGAAGAGGGAGGAGGGAGAGAGGGAAGAGGGAGGAGGGAGAGAACGAAGAGGGAGGAGGGAGAGAGGGAAGAGAGAGGAGGGAGAGAACGAAGAGGGAGGAGGGAGAGAGGGAAGAGGGAGGAGGGAGAGAACGAAGAGGGAGGAGGGAGAGAGGGAAGAGGGAGGAGGGAGAGAGGGAAGGGGGAGAGAGGGAGAGAGGGAAGAGGGAGGAGGGAGAGAGGGAAGAGAGAGGAGGGAGAGAACAAAGAGGGAGGAGGGAGAGAGGGAAGAGGGAGGAGGGAGAGAACGAAGAGGGAGGAGGGAGAGAGGGAAGAGGGAGGAGGGAGAGAGGGAAGGGGGAGAGAGGGAGAGAACGAAGAGGGAGGAGGGAGAGAGGGAAGAGGGAGGAGGGAGAGAACGAAGAGGGAGGAGGGAGAGAGGGAAGGGGGAGAGAGGGAGAGAACGAAGAGGGAGGAGGGAGAGGGGGAAGGTGCAGGCAGAGAAGCAGAGGTATAATGGAAAAGATAAGACTAGGCAGAGGGAAACACAGAAGGAGAAACACTAAAATTATATGGGGGGAAAAAGAGAGAAAATAGCAAATATGGAGATGGAGGGAGAGATGAGGATGGAGGTAGATATAGAGGGAGGTATGGAGGGAGAGATGGGGATGGAGGTAGATATAGAGGGAGAGATGGAGGGAGAGATGGGGATGGAGGTAGATATAGAGGGAGGTATGGAGGGAGAGATGGGGATGGAGGTAGATATAGAGGGAGAGATGGAGGGAGAGATGGGGATGGAGGGAGATATAGAGGGAGGTATGGAGGGAGAGATGGGGATGGAGGTAGATATAGAGGGAGAGATGGAGGGAGAGATGGGGATGGAGGTAGATATAGAGGGAGAGATGGAGGGAGAGATGGGGATGGAGGTAGATATAGAGGGAGAGATGGAGGGAGAGATGGGGATGGAGGTAGATATAGAGGGAGAGATGGAGGGAGAGATGGGGATGGAGGTAGATATAGAGGGAGAGATGGAGGGAGAGATGGGGATGGAGGGAGATATAGAGGGAGAGATGGAGGGAGAGATGGGGATGGAGGGAGATATAGAGGGAGAGATGGGGATGGAGGTAGATATAGAGGGAGAGATGGAGGGAGAGATGGAGGGAGAGATGGAGGGAGAGATGGAGGGAGAGATGGGGATGGAGGTAGATATAGAGGGAGAGATGGAGGGAGAGATGGAGGGAGAGATGGAGGGAGAGATGGGGATGGAGGTAGATATAGAGGGAGAGATGGAGGGAGAGATGGAGTGAGAGATGGGGATGGAGGTAGATATAGAGGGAGAGATGGAGGGACAGATGGGGATGGAGGTAGATTTAGAGGGAGAGATGGAGGGAGAGATGGAGGGAGAGATGGAGGGAGAGATGGGGATGGAGGTAGATATAGAGGGAGAGATGGAGGGAGAGATGGGGATGGAGGTAGATATAGAGGGAGAGATGGAGGGAGAGATGGGGATGGAGGTAGATATAGAGGGAGAGATGGAGGGACAGATGGGGATGGAGGTAGATTTAGAGGGAGAGATGGAGGGAGAGATGGAGGGAGAGATGGGGATGGAGGTAGATATAGAGGGAGAGATGGAGGGAGAGATGGAGGGAGAGATGGGGATGGAGGTAGATATAGAGAGAGAGATTGTGGACGAGAGGAGAAATAGAGAGTGAGAGTATAACTTATTTTGAACTGCAGGAGCTACCTATTATAGGTTAATAAACATTGAGAGGGAGTGAGGGAGGGAGGGAGGGAGGGAGGGGTAGAAGCCGAGGGAGACAGAGAGAAGTGAGGGACAGAGGGAGAGAAGTGAGGGGTAGAGGGAGACGAGACGGAGAGAAGTGAGGGGTAGAGGGAGAGAAGTGAGGGGTAGAGGGAGAGAAGTGAGGGGTAGAGGGAGAGGGAGACGGAGATAAGTGAGGGGTAGAGGGAGAGAAGTGAGGGGGAGAGGGAGAGATGGCAGAAGGCGCGAGGAAAGAAGACAGAAAAGGAGAGAGGGGGAGCAGGTGAGGAAGGAGTGAGAAGGAGATAATTAGAAACAGACAGACTGATGGAAGGATAGATGAAGGTAAGGAGGAGAGAGGAAGGTAAGGAGGAGAGAGGGAGGTAAGGAGGAGAGATGACGGTAAGGAGGAGAGAGGAAGGTAAGGAGGAGAGAGGGAGGAAAGGAGGAGAGACAAAGGTAAGGAGGAGAGAGGAAGGTAAGGAGGAGAGAGGGAGGTAAGGAGGAGAGAGGGAGGTAAGGAGGAGAGAGGAAGGTAAGGAGGAGAGAGGGAGAGATGGGGATGGAGGTAGATATAGAGAGAGAGATGGTGGACGAGAGGAGAAATAGAGAGTGAGAGTATAACTTATTTTGAACTGCAGGAGCTACCTATTATAGGTTAATAAACATTGAGAGGGAGTGAGGGAGGGAGGGAGGGAGGGAGGGGTAGAAGCCGAGGGAGACAGAGAGAAGTGAGGGACAGAGGGAGAGAAGTGAGGGGTAGAGGGAGACGAGACGGAGAGAAGTGAGGGGTAGAGGGAGAGAAGTGAGGGGTAGAGGGAGAGAAGTGAGGGGTAGAGGGAGAGAAGTGAGGGGTAGTGGAGGAGAGGGAGAGAAGTGAGGGGTAGAGGGAGAGGTAGAGGGAGAGAAGTGAGGGGTAGAGGGAGAGGGAGATGGAGAGAAGTGAGGGGTAGAGGGAGAGAAGTGAGGGGTAGAGGGAGAGGGAGATGGAGAGAAGTGAGGGGTAGAGGGAGAGAGTGAGGGAGAAGGAGGGGTAGAGGGAGAGGGAGATGGAGAGAAGTGAGGGGTAGAGGGAGAGAAGTGAGGGTAGAGGGAAGAAGTGAGGGGTAGAGGGAGAGGGAGATGGAGAGAAGTGAGGGGTAGAGGGAGAGAAGTGATGGGTAGAGGGAGAGGGAGATGGAGAGAAGTGAGGGGTAGAGGGAGAGAAGTGATCGGTAGAGGGAGAGAAGAGAGGGGTAGAGGGAGAGGGAGATGGAGAGAAGTGAGGGGTAGAGGGAGAGAAGTGAGGGGTAGAGGGAGAGAAGTGAGGGGTAGAGGGAGAGAAGTGAGGGGTAGAGGGAGAGGGAGATGGAGAGAAGTGAGGGGTAGAGGGAGAGAAGTGATGGGTAGAGAGAGAGAAGAGAGGGGTAGAGGGAGAGGGAGATGGAGAGAAGTGAGGGGTAGAGGGAGAGAAGTGAGGGGTAGAGGGAGAGAAGTGAGGGGTAGAGGGAGAGAAGTGAGGGGTAGAGGGAGAGAAGTGAGGGGTAGAGGGTGAGAAGTGAGGGGTAGAGGGAGAGAAGTGAGGGGTAGTGGGAGAGGGAGAGGGAGAGGGAGATGGAGAGAAGTGAGGGGTAGTGGGAGAGAAGTGAGGGGTAGAGGGAGAGGGAGATGGAGAGAAGTGAGGGGTAGTGGGAGAGAAGTGAGGGGTAGAGGGAGAGGGAGATGGAGAGAAGTGAGGGGTAGTGGGAGAGAAGTGAGGGGTAGAGGGAGAGGGAGATGGAGAGAAGTGAGGGGTAGTGGGAGAGAAGTGAGGGGTAGAGGGAGAGAAGTGAGGGGTAGAGGGAGAGGGAGATGGAGAGAAGTGAGGGGTATGGGAGAGAAGTGAGGGGTAGAGGGAGAGGGAGATGGAGAGAAGTGAGGGGTAGTGGGAGAGAAGTGAGGGGTAGAGGGAGAGAAGTGAGGGGTAGAGGGAGAGAAGTGAGGGGTAGAGGGAGAGAAGTGAGGGGTAGAGGGAGAGAAGTGAGGGGTAGAGGGAGAGAAGTGAGGGGTAGAGGGAGAGAAGTGAGGGACAGAGGGAGAGAAGTGAGGGGTAGAGGGAGAGAAGTGAGGGGTAGAGGGAGAGAAGTGAGGGGTAGAGGGAGAGAAGTGAGGGGTAGAGGGAGAGAAGTGAGGGGTAGAGGGAGAGAAGTGAGGGGTAGAGGGAGAGGTAGATGGAGAGAAGTGAGGGGTAGAGGGAGAGAAGTGAGGGGTAGAGGGAGAGGGAGACGGAGATAAGTGAGGGGTAGAGGGAGAGAAGTGAGGGGGAGAGGGAGAGATGGCAGAAGGCGCGAGGAAAGAAGACAGAAAAGGAGAGAGGGGGAGCAGGTGAGGAAGGAGTGAGAAGGAGATAATTAGAAACAGACAGACTGATGGAAGGATAGATGAAGGTAAGGAGGAGAGAGGAAGGTAAGGAGGAGAGAGGGAGGTAAGGAGGAGAGACGACGGTAAGGAGGAGAGAGGAAGGTAAGGAGGAGAGAGGGAGGAAAGGAGGAGAGACAAAGGTAAGGAGGAGAGAGGAAGGTAAGGAGGAGAGAGGGAGGTAAGGAGGAGAGAGGGAGGTAAGGAGGAGAGAGGAAGGTAAGGAGGAGAGAGGGAGGTAAGGAGGAGAGAGGGAGGTAAGGAGGAGAGAGGGAGGTAAGGAGGAGAGAGGAAGGTAAGGAGGATAGAGGGAGGTAAGGAGGATATAGGGAGGTAAGGAGGAGAGAGGGAGGTAAGGAGGAGAGAGGGAGGTAAGGAGGAGAGAGGAAGGTATGGAGGAGGAGAGACGAAGGTAAGGAGGAGAGACGAAGGTAAGGAGGAGAGAGGAAGGTAAGGAGGAGGAGAGAGGAACGTAAGGAGGAGAGACGAAGGTAAGGAGGAGAGAGGAAGGTAAGGAGGAGAGAGGAAGGTATGGAGGAGAGAGGAAGGTATGGAGGAGAGAGGAAGGTATGGAGGAGAGAGGAAGGTATGGAGGAGAGAGGAAGGTATGGAGGAGGAGAGAGGACGGTAAAGAGGAGAGAGGAAGGTAAGTAGGAGAGAGGGAGGTAAGGAGGAGAGAGGAAGGTAAGGAGGAGAGAGGGAGGTAAGGAGGAGAGAGGAAGGTATGGAGGAGGAGAGAGGAGGGTAAGGAGGAGAGAGGAAGGTAAGGAGGAGAGAGGAAGGTATGGAGGAGAGAGGAAGGTATGGAGGAGGAGAGAGGAGGGTAAGGAGGAGAGAGGAAGGTAAGGAGGAGAGAGGAAGGTAAGGAGGAGAGAGGAAGGTAAGGAGGAGAGTGGAAGGTATGGAGGAGGAGAGAGGAAGGTAAGGAGGAGAGAGGAAGGTAAGGAGGAGAGAGGGAGGTATGGAGGAGGAGAGAGGAAGGTAAGGAGGAGAGAGGAATGTAAGGAGGAGAGAGGAAGGTAAGGAGGATAGAGGGAGGTAAGGAGGAGAGAGGAAGGTAAAGAGGAGAGAGGGAGGTAAGGAGGAGAGAGGAAGGTAAGGAGGAGAGAGGAGGGTAAGGAGGAGAGAGGAAGGTAAGGAGGAGAGAGGGAGGGGAAGAGAGAAAGAGGGAGTAAAATAAAGTAGTGTGTAGAGGAGTGAGCTGGTATGGTATAAATGTAAAGACAGAAAAGCCTCACTCCTTGACGCAGTACTAATTTGCTCATATAATTACTCACAGAATAATGAGCCAGGGAGTGAGAGAGAGAGAGAGGGGGGGGTAAGAGAGACCGAGAGAGAGTAAGAGGGAGGGAGAGAGAGAGCGAGAGAACTGCTTTACTCTGCATTCTAAAATTGTCAAGGCGAGATTTGACAAAGAAAGATTGGTCAAACACACACAAGCAAACATTCTGTCTCTCGCCTTCTCTCTCCCTCCCTCTCTCTCTCTCTCTACATTACTGTTGATTAAACAATACCTAATGAGAAATTCAGATGGAGAGAAAAGAGGAAGAAAAGAGAAAGATAAAGGGAAAGAGAGAGAACGAGAGAGAGAGAGATATAGAGAGAGACAAAGCGAGAGACAGACAGAGACAGAGAGAGACAGACAGAGACAGAGAGAGAGAGAGAGAGAGACAGAGAGAGAGAGAGAGAGAGAGAGAGAGAGAGAGTCAGACAGAGAGAGAGAGAGACAGTCAGAGAGAGAGAGAGAGAGAGAGACAGACAGACAGAGAGAGAGAGATAGAGAGAGACAAAGCGAGAGAGAGAGAGAGAGAGAGAGAGAGAGAGAGAGAGAGAGAGAGAGAGAGAGAGAGAGAGAGAGAGAGAGAGAGAGAGAGAGAGAGAGACCCTGCCTATGGGTTTTGGTAGGTAGTGGTCCTGCTGTGAAAAATGATTATGAAGAGATCTGACAGGCGTGAACACACACAAACACACACACACACACACACACACACACACACACACACAGAGAGAGGAACACTTTGTCTCCAAGTCTGTCTTAGCCCACTCTGCACTTTATTCATGAACACGACATCAAGTCACTAAATACGGTATACATTTCCCATGACACACTCCCTCTGTCTTCTTGTCTTGACATTATTGTGCTAATGTTGGTTACCCTCCATAGTGAGGCTGCTTACAAAATGGCACCATATTCCCTACGGGCCCTGGGCGAAATAACACTTTTAGGATGAAACCTGATTCAAAGGCATATGTTCCTGTTCCCTGCTTTCATGATGCCAACCATAACCATAATCATGATGATAGTGATTCGTCGCTGTTGTCAACAGCAACAAGGAGCGCCACAGGGATGGAATGTTGGCGGTATGTAAATTAGGTTGATTACCGTATACTGTAGTTAACAATTTGATCATCTCTTACACCATACTATCATCCCTACTTCTCCTCTCCCTCCAACTATCATATCCTCTCCCTCCACCACCTCTCCTCTCCCTCCACCTCTCCTCTCCCACCACCTCTCCTCTCCCTCCACCTCTCATCTCCTCTCCTCTACCTCCAACTCACCACCACCTCTCCTCTCCCTCCACCTCTCCTCTCCCTCCACCTCTCCTCTCCCTCCACCTCTCCTCTCCCTCCACCTCTCTTCTCGCTCCACCTCTCATCGCCTCTCCTCTCCCTCCACCTCTCCTCTCCCTGCACCTCTCCTCCACCTCTCATCTCCTCTCCCTCCACCTCTCCTCTCCTCACCCTCCACCATTCATATCATCTCCTCTCCCTCCACCATTCATATCATCTCCTCTCCCTCCACCATTCATATCATCTCCTCTCCCTCCACCTCTCCTCTCCTCTCCCTCCACCATTCATACCATCTCCTCTCCCTCCACCATTCATATAATCTCCTCTCCCTCCACCTCTCATCTCCTCTCCCTTCACCTCTCATCTCTTCTCCTCTCCTCCCTCCACCTCTCCTCTCCTCTCCCTCCACCTCTCCTCTCCCTCCACCTCTCCTCTCCCTCCACCTCTCATCTCCTCTCCTCTCCCTCCACCTCTCCTCTCCCTGCACCTCTCCTCCACCTCTCATCTCCTCTCCCTCCACCTCTCCTCTCCTCACCCTCCACCATTCATATCATCTCCTCTCCCTCCACCATTCAAAACATCTCCTCTCCCTCCACCTCTCCTCCCTCCCTCCACCATTCATACCATCTCCTCTCCTCCACCATTCAATAATCTCCTCTCCCTCCACCTCTCATCGCCTCTCCCTTCACCTCTCATCTCTTCTCCTCTCCTCCCTCCACCTCTCCTCTCCTCTCACTCCACCTCTCCTCTCCCTCCACCTCTCATCTCCACTCCTCTCCCTCCACCTCTCATCTCATCTTCTCTCTCTTCTCCCTCCACCTCTCCTCTCTTCTCCTCTCCCTCCACCTCTCCTCTTCATCCACCTCTCATCTCCCCTCCCTCCACCTCTCATCTCCCTCCTCTCACTCCACCCCAACCCTCCTCCACCTCTCCTCCCCCTCCACTCCATCCTCTCCTCTCTCTCCACCTCTCCTCTCCCTCCATCGCTCATCTCCTCTCCCTCCACCTCTCTCCCCTCTCCTCTCCCTCCACCTCTCCTCTCCTCTACTCTCCCTCTTCCTCCACCTCTCCTCTCCTCTTCCTCCTCTTCTCCTCTCCTCTCCCTCCACCTCTCCTCTCCTCTTCCTCTATCTCTCTCCTCTCCTCTGCAGTTACTGTATAACACAAATTCTGGTGGATTCCATTACTCTGGATCATAAGGTTCCTTTTTCGATCCCAGTGGTGGACACTAGTTTTTGTTTTAACCGTATCGCAGACCTTTAAACCTTACCTTAACCTTTTGGAATGAGTGCTTAAACTTAATGTTTTAACCCTATCCAAAACCTTAACCGTTAACCTTCTAAATTTTACATTTGGAGCAACGTCGAAATTTGTTGTTTAGACAAATGTGGATGAAACGTCTCATTCTGCAGTGAGACTGTGAGAGCCGGTTGTCCAAAAACACTTAACTTTGCCAAATAAAATTTAAGAGATGAGCTCTATTTCGAAGGATCACTTTTTCCAAGAATAACCGCTGTTCCTTTGCCTCAACACGTGAGCACGTGGCAGCATAAAGCCCACAGTAGCATACACTATTGAAAATGCCATCATATTCTTATTGTTACCATCAACCTTCATAGACACAACCAAAGGGCTTATGTTTTCCGATAGCATAAATTCAATATATTCATTAGACTGTTAGAGTGTTGCCGTCTAAATGGCTGCTTATTGAGGTTGTATTGAGGGGTAGCGAGGCTTGGCAATTTAAGTGTTAACACTGCGTTTAAAAACGTTATATACAGAAATTAGGGCCGGTATTAAAGTAGAGGGCTTTATGTTTCTAGAACCGTACATTAATTGAGAATCGATTCACGTTTAGATGGAGTTTTTTTGGCTGCTTTGGCTTTCCAGAGCCAATTCGCCTTTAAACAGAACACGTAAGGTCCTTGGACTACGGAGAAACGTTAGGCTCCTTTAGTCCATCATTGGGCTAAGACAGACCTATATGTCATAAATACAGTCTTTGGTACAGTCAGTGGCGGTTGGTGCCGTTTAAGATGAGGGAGGATGATTTATTTTTTTATGAGCATGGCCTTATTTCTATTACAGCGTATTGGATGACTGTCATTCATATTCCATTCACCCAGTTCAATGAAACATCGATAGGTTTAGGCTAGTGCATGATACTAGAATTGTCCCTGTACCCATCATGAGGTTGCTGCAACCTAGCCTAGGAATGAAAGTTTACGACGTTGGTGCACAGGTCAAGAGAATTATGAGTAATCAAGGTGACAGACAATGACGCATTCAATACCGCCTTGCACATTCTTGCCTGCATCTAGCTGATCTAGGGTGTAATCCTTAGTCCAACAGTTGCAAATGAGAGTTTCTATCGGACAAATTCAGGTATGTTTATCCCCGTTTCGTTCAGTTTGCTTCCGTTAAAGAAACGTTTTCCAACAGAATCGGCGGAATGAATACACCCCTGATCACACGCAAACACAGTTCACTTTCATAGCAGCCACGTGCATGTAGTTAGCAAGCCCCAGTGAATTAATACAACCAAAAGCCTTACCTTGACTTTCCATTTTCATGTTTTAATGTCATGTGCACAAGTACAGTGAAATGCCTTTCTTGCAAACTCAAAACCCAACAACGCAGTCATCAATAACAACGTGTTACTAAAAAATAACATGAGGTAGAACAAAAAAACAAAATAAAACACACGACAATAAGAAAATAAAGTGAGTAAGTATACTATATTTAAAAAAGTCTGTTCCAATACCATATTTACAATGTGCAGGGATACTGCAGTGATGGAGGTTGATATGTATAGGGGTAAAGGGGAATAGGCAACAGGATATAAGATAAACAGAGTAGCAGCAGCTTGTACGTGAGTTGGTGTGCCGGGTGTGTAGAGTCAGTATGAATGTATGTGCATATTATGTGTGAGTGAGAAAATGATGGGAGTCAGTGTTTGTGTGTGTGTTGGAGAGACAGTGTGTAGGGCCCTGTGAGTGTGCATAGACACAGTGCAAATATTGAAATAAAAGGTAAATAAAGATACAAGGTAAACTCATATAGCTAAATGCTTAGATATTTATCAGTTGTTCAAGAGCCTGTTGTCAGACTTGATGCACCGGTACCTCATGTTGTGCGGCAGCAGAGTAAATAGTCAATGGGTGGTTGGAGTCCTTGACGATTTTCCGGGCCTTATTTTCACACTGCCTGATATAGAGGTCCTGGATGGCAGGGAGCTCGGCCCAGTGCTCCAATGGGCTCTCCTCACAACCATAAAGGGCAATGGGTTCCTTAACTGATTCAAGTATTTTATGCCAGATCCTAATTGGTATGTCGAATTTTATGTTCCTTTTGATGGCGTAGAAGGCCCTTCTTGCATTGTCTCTCAGATCGTTCACAGCTTTGTGGAAGTTACCTGTTGCGCTGATGTTTAGGCCGAGGTATGTGTAGTTTTTTGTGTGCTCTAGGGCAACGGTGTCTAGATGGAATTTGTATTTGTGGTCCTGGCAACTGGACCTTTTTTGGAACACCATTACTTTTGTCTTACTGAGATTTACTGTCAGGGCACAGGTCTGACAGAATCTGTGCAGAAGATCTAGGTGCTGCTGTAGGCCCTCCTTGGTTGGGGACAGAAGCACCAGATCATCAGCAAACAGTAGACATTTGACTTCAGATTCTAGTAGGGTGAGACCGGGTGCTGCAGACTGTTCTAGTGCCCTTGCAAATTCGTTGATATATATGTTGAAGAGGGTGGGGCTTAAGCTGCATCCCTGTCTCACCCCACGGCCCTGTGGAAAGAAATGTGTGTGTTTTTTGCCAATTTTAACCGCACACTTGTTGTTTGTGTACATGGATTTTATAATGTCGTATGTTTTTCCCCCAACCCTACTTTCCATCAATTTGTATAGCAGACCCTCATGCCAAATTGAGTCAAAAGCTTTTCTGAAATCAACAAAGCATGAGAAGACTTTGCCTTTGTTTTGATTTGTTTGTTTGTTTGTCAATTAGGGTGTGCAGGGTGAATACGTGGTCTGTCATACGGTAATTTGGTAAAAAGCCAATTTCACATTTGCTCAGTACATTGTTTTCGCTGAGGAAATGAACTAGTCTGCTGTTAATGATAATGCAGAGGATTTTCCCAAGGTTGCTGTTGACGCATATCCCACGGTAGTTATTGGGGTCGAATTTGTCTCCACTTTTGTGGATTGGGGTGATCAGTCCTTGGTTCCAAATATTGGGGAAGATGCCAGAGCTAAGGATGATGATAAAGAGTTTAAGTATAGCCAATTGGAATTTGTGGTCTGTATATTTTATAATTTCATTGAGGATACCATCAACACCACAGGCCTTTTTGGGTTGGAGGGTTTGTATTTTGTCCTGTGGGTTCTGGTGGTCTTTAATAGTTGACTCTAAGATTTGCATTTGATCATGTATATTTTTTTGCTGTTTGTCTCTTTGTGTTGTTGTTTGTTCAGTGTTTTCCAATTTTCCCAGAAGTGGTTTTGTCCAGGAAGGTGTCTGAAAGGAATTGAATTTGTTGTTGCCTAATTATTTTTTGGTAGGTTTCCACACTACTTTCCTTCCCTCTATAGCATTTCTTAATATTATTCAGTTCCTTTGGCTTTGATGCCTCACGATTGAGTATTGCTCTGTTTAAGTAGTCTGTGCTTTTGCTGTGGTCTGATAGGTGTGTCAGTGGGTTGACACTGAACGCTCTGAGAGACTCTGGGTGGAGGTCAGTGATAAAGTAGTCTACAGTACTACTGCCAAGAGATGAGCTATAGGTGTACCTACCATAGGAGTCCCCTCGAAGCCTACCATTGACTATGTACATACTCAGCGTGCGACAGAGCTGCAGGAGTTGTGACCCGTTTTTGTTGGTTATGTTGTCGTAGTTGTGCCTAGGGGGGCATATGGGGGAGGGAATGCTGTCACCTCCAGGCAGGTGTGTGTCCCATTGTGTGCTGAGGGTGTCAGGTTCTTGTCCAGCATTTAGGTCGCCACAGACTAGTACATGTCCCTGGGTCTGGAAATGATTGATTTCCCCCTCCAGAATGGAGAAGCTGTCTTCATTCAAGTATGGGGATTCTAGTGGGGGGATATAGGTAGCACACAGGAGGACATATTTCTCTGTTGAGATCATTTCCTTTTGAATTTCTAGCCAAATGTTAAATGTTCCTGTTTTTATTCATTTAATAGAGTGAGTTAGGTCTGCTCTATACCAAATTAGCATACCCCCTAAGCCCCTTCCCTGTTTCACACCTGGTAGTTTGGTGGATGGGACTACCAGCTCTCTGTAACCTAGAGGGCAACCAGTGGGTACATCTCCTCTATACCGAGTTTCTTGTACCTCTCTCTCTCTACTCATCTATATCATCCATCTCTCTGTCTGTCTCCCTCTCTCTCTCTCTGCTCATCTATATCATCCATCTCTCTGTCTGTCTCCCTCTCTCTCTCTGCTCATCTATATCATCCATCTCTCTGTCTGTCTCCCTCTCTCTCTCTGCTCATCTATATCATCCATCTCTCTGTCTGTCTCCCTCTCTCTCTACTCATCTATATCATCCATCTCTCTGTCTGTCTGTCTCCCTCTCTCTCTACTCATCTATATCATCCATCTCTCTGTCTGTCTCCCTCTCTCTCGGCTCATCTACAGTGGGGGAAAAAAGTATTTAGTCAGCCACCAATTGTGCAAGTTCTCCCACTTCAAAAGATGAGAGAGGCCTGTAATTTTCATCATAGGTACACGTCAACTATGACAGACAAAATGAGATTTTTTTTTCCAGAAAATCACATTGTAGGATTTTTTATGAATTAATTTTTAAATTATGGTGGAAAATAAGTATTTGGTCAATAACAAAAGTTTCTCAATAGTTTGTTATATACCCTTTGTTGGCAATGACACAGGTCAAATGTTTTCTGTAAGTCTTCACAAGGTTTTCACACACTGTTGCTGGTATTTTGGCCCATTCCTCCATGCAGATCTCCTCTAGAGCAGTGATGTTTTGGGGCTGTCGCTGGGCAACACAGACTTTCAACTCCCTCCAAAGATTTTCTATGGGGTTGAGATCTGGAGACTGGCTAGGCCACTCCAGGACCTTGAAATGCTTCTTACAAAGCCACTCCTTCATTGCCCGGGCGGTGTGTTTGGGATCATTGTCATGCTGAAAGACCCAGCCACGTTTCATCTTCAATGCCCTTGCTGATGGAAGGAGGTTTTCACTCAAAATCTCACGATACATGGCCCCATTCATTCTTTCCTTTACACGGATCAGTCGTCCTGGTCCCTTTGCAGAAAAACAGCCCCAAAGTATGATGTTTCCACCCCCATGCTTCACAGTAGGTATGCTGTTCTTTGGATGCAACTCAGCATTCTTTGTCCTCCAAACACGGCGAGTTGAGTTTTTACCAAAAAGTTATATTTTGGTTTCATCTGATCATATGACATTCTCCCAATCCTCTTCTGGATCATCCAAATGCACTCTAGCAAATGTCAGACGGGCCTGGACATGTACTGGCTTAAGCAGGGGGACACGTCTGGCACTGCAGGATTTGAGTCCCTGGCGGCATAGTGTGTTACTGATGGTAGGTTTTGTTACTTTGGTCCCAGCTCTCTGCAGGTCATTCACTAGGTCCCCCCGTGTGGTTCTGGGATTTTTGCTCACCATTCTTGTGATCATTTTGACCCCACGGGGTGAGATCTTGCGTGGAGCCCCAGATCGAGGGAGATTATCAGTGATCTTGTTTGTCTTCCATTTCCTAATAATTGCTCCCACAGTTGATTTCTTCAAACCAAGCTGCTTACCTATTGCAGATTCAGTCTTCCCAGCCTGGTGCAGGTCTACAATTTTGTTTCTGGTGTCCTTTGACAGCTCTTTGGTCTTGGCCATAGTGGAGTTTGGAGTGTGACTGTTTGAGGTTGTGGACAGGTGTCTTTTATACTGATAACAAGTTCAAAAGGTGTCATTAATACAGGTAACGAGTGGAGGACAGAGGAGCCTCTTAAAGAAGAAGTTACAGGTCTGTGAGAGCCAGAAATCTTGCTTGTTTGTAGGTGACCAAATACTTATTTTCCACCATAATTTACCAATAAATTCATAAAAAATCCTACAATGTGATTTTCTGGATTTCTTTTTCTCAATTTGTCTGTCATAGTTGACTTGTACCTATGATGAAAATTACAGGCCTCTCTCATCTTTTTAAGTGGGAGAACTTGCACAATTGGTGGCTGACTAAATACTTTTTTTCCCCACTGTATATCATTAATCTCTCTGTCTTATCTCTCCATCTCCCTCCGTGTGCCTCTCCATCACTCTCTCCCTCTAGTCCTCCCTCCCTCTCTCCATCACTCTCTCCCTCTAGTCCTCCCTCCCTCTCTCCATCACTCTCTCCCTCTAGTCCTCCATCCCTCTCTCCATCACTCTCTCCCTCTAGTCCTCCCTCCCTCTCTCCATCACTCTCTCCCTCTAGTCCTCCATCCCTCTCTCCATCACTCTCTCCCTCTAGTCCTCCATCCCTCTCTCCATCACTCTCTCCCTCAAGTCCTCCCCCCCTCTCTCCATCACTCTCTCCCTCTAGTCCTCCCTCCCTCACTATCTCCCTCTAGTCCTCCATCCCTCTCTCCATCACTCTCTCCCTCTAGTCCTCCCTCCCTCTCTCCATCACTCTCTCCCTCTAGTCCTCCCTCCCTCTCTCCATCACTCTCTCCCTCTAGTCCTCCCTCCCTCTCTCCATCACTCTCTCCCTTTAGTCCTCCCTCCCTCCCTCCCTCCCTCATTATCTCCCTCTAGTCCTCCATCCCTCTCTCCATCACTCTCTCCCTCTAGTCCTCCCTCCCTCTCTCCATCACTCTCTCCCTCTAGTCCTCCCTCCCTCTCTCCATCACTCTCTCCCTCTAGTCCTCCCTCTCTCTCTCCATCACTCTCTCCCTCTAGTCCTCCCTCCCTCTCTCCATCACTCTATCCCTCTAGTCCTCCCTCCCTCTCTCCATCAATCTCTCCCTCTAGTCCTCCATCCCTCTCGCCATCACTCTCTCCCTCTAGTCCTCCCTCCCTCTCTCCATCACTCTCTCCCTCTAGTCCTCCCTCCCTCTCTCCATCACTCTCTCCCTTTAGTCCTCCCTCCCTCCCTCCCTCCCTCACTATCTCCCTCTAGTCCTCCATCCCTCTCTCCATCACTCTCTCCCTCTAGTCCTCCCTCCCTCTCTCCATCACTCTCTCCCTCTACTCCTCCCTCCCTCTCTCCATCACTCTCTCCCTCTAGTCCTCCCTCCCTCTCTCCATCACCCTCTCCCTCTAGTCCTCCCTCCCTCTCTCCATCAATCTCTCCATCTAGTCCTCCCTCCCTCTCTCCATCACTCTCTCCCTCTAGTCCTCCCTCCCTCTCTCCATCAATCTCTGCCTCTAGTCCTCCCTCCCTCTCTCCATCACTCTCTCCCTCTAGTCCTCCCTCCCTCTCTCCATCACTCTCTCCCTCTAGTCCTCCCTCCCTCTCTCCATCACTCTATCCCTCTAGTCCTCCCTCCCTCTCTCCATCAATCTCTCCCTCTAGTCCTCCATCCCTCTCGCCATCACTCTCTCCCTCTAGTCCTCCCTCCCTCTCTCCATCACTCTCTCCCTCTAGTCCTCCCTCCCTCTCTCCATCAATCTCTCCCTCTAGTCCTCCCTCCCTCCCCCTCTATCTGTGAAAAGAGACAGTGAGACATCTATTCTGTTACTTCTTCTATTCCTGTCTCTACACCATTCCTCCTCTCTGCAGGACTGTCTGATCCCACACGCTGTGACATCCATCTCTCCATCTCTTTATCTCTTTATCTCTCCCTCCCTCCTTCCTTCACTCTTTCAGCACACAGAGAGGATGAGAGTTCAGTGGCTTTATAAAGACATCTGGGTTTATAAAAGATGGAGATTGAAAAGTAAAGTTCTCTCTCTCTGTCCCCTTTTGCTCTCCTTCAGACTCTCTCTCTCTCTCTCTCTCTCTCTCTCTCTCTCTCTCTCTCTCTCTCTCTCTCTCTCTCTCTCTCTCTCTCTCTCTCTCTCTCTCTCTCTCTCTCTCTCTCTCTCTCTCTCTCTCTCTCTCTCTCTCTCTTCTCTCTCTCTCTCTCTCTCTCTCTCTCTCTCTCTCTCTCTCTCTCTCTCTCTCTCTCTCTCTCTCTCTCTCTCTCTCTCTCTCTCTCTCTCTCTCTCACTCTTTCATTCTCTGTCCCCTTTTCATTCTTCTTCTCCCTCTTTCTCTTCATACCATACCCCACTTAACCGCTTAAGGATCGGACCCTTTTTTCCAATTTTCGCATAAATGACATACCCAAATATACAGTTGAAGTCGGAAGTTTACATACACTTAGGTTGGAGTCATTAAAACTTGTTTTTCAACCACTCCACAAATTTCTTGTTAACAAACTATAGTTTTGGCAAGTCGGTTAGGAAATCTACTTTGTGCATGACACAAGTCATTTTTCCAACAATTGTTTACAGACAGATTATTTCACTTCTAATTCACTGTATCACAATTCCAGTTGGTCAGAAGTTTACATACAATAAGTTGACTGTGCCTTTAAACAGCTTGGGAAATTCCAGAAAATGATATCATGGCTTTAGAAGCATCTGATAGGCTAATTGACATCATTTGAGTCAATTGGAGGTGTACTTGTGGATGTATTTCAAGGCCTACCTTCAAACTCAGTGCCTCTTTGCTTGACATCATGGGAAAATCAAAAGAAATCAGCCAAGACCTCAGAAAAGAAATTGTAGACCTCCACAAGTCTCGTTCATCCTTGGGAGCAATTTCCATACGCCTGAAGGTACCACGTTCATCTGTACAAACAATAGTACGCAAGTATAAACACCATGGGACCACGCAGCCATCATACCGCTCAGGAAGGAGACGCGTTCTGTCTCCGAGAGATGAATGTACTTTGGTGCGAAAAGTGCATATCAATCCCAGAACAACAGCAAAGGACCTTGTGAAGATGCTGTAGGAAACAGGTACAAAAGTATCTATATCCACAGTAAAACGAGTCCTATATCGACGTAACCTGAAAGGCTGCTTGCGAGCCGAAGAACACCATCCCAACCGTGAAACACGGGGGTGGCAGCATCATGCTGTGGGGGTGCTTTGCTGCAGGAGGGACTGGTGCACTTCACAAAATAGATTGCATCATGAGGAAGGAACATTTTGTGGATATATTGAAGCAACATCTCAAGACATTATTCAGGAAGTTAAAGATTGGTCATGGCAAAATGGCTTAAGGACAACAAAGTCAAGGTATTGGAGTGGCCATCACAAAGCCCTGACCTCAATCCTATAGAAAATGTGTGGGCAGAACTGAAAAAGCGTGTGCGAGCAAGGAGGCCTACAAACCTGACTCAGTTACACCAGCTCTGTCAGGAGGAATGGGCTAAAATTCACCCAACTTATTGTGGGAAGCTTGTGGAAGGCTACCGGAAACGTTTGACCCAAGTTAAACAATTTAAAGGCAATGCTACCAAATACTAATTGAGTGTATGTAAACTTCTGACCCACTGGGAATGTTATTCTGACATTTCACATTCTTAAAATAAAGTGGTGATCCTAACTGACCCAAGACAAGGAATTTTTACTAGGATTAAATGTCAGGAATTGTGAAAAACGGAGTTTAAATGTATTTGGCTAAGGTGTATGTAAACTTCCGACTTCAACTGTAACTGTAACAATTTTCGCCTAAAATGACACACCCAAGTCTAACTGCCTGTAGCTCAGGACCTGAAGCAAAGATATGCATATTATTGATACCATTTGAAAGGAAACACTTTGAAGTTTGTGGAAATTGGAAATTAATGTAGGAGAATATAACACATTAGATCTGGTGAAAGATAATACAAACAAAAAAACATGCGTTTTCTATTTTAATTTTTTTCTCCATCATCTTTGAAATGCAAGAGAAAGGCCACAATATAAAATTGCAGTTTAGGCGCAATTTAGATTTTGGCCACTAGATGGAAGCAGTGTGTGTGCAACGTTTCAGATTGATCCAGTGAAGCATTGCAATACTGGACTATTTTGTATCAAGTCTGCCCAAATGTGCCGAATTGGTCAATTGATACATTTTCAAGTACATAACTATAGAGAACATACAAAAATGATATGGTAATACAAAATGTAAGTTTACACACTCCCAGGAATGTCTTACATGATGGATCATTAGCTTATACACTAACTTTCACACATCTAGATGGCTGGGCGGGGTGGGTGTGGAGCCAGAGACAGCAGGGGTTCAAACTGTAGAACCCAGTTCCTACATTTGAATATAAAAATTGATTTTATCAAACAAACTATGCTACATTTTATCGCTGGGACCCTTAGGATGACAAATCAGAGCAAGATTACCGTATGTAAGTACTTTATTTACCTTCAGAGGTGAATGTATCAAACCAGTTGCCGTGATACGTTTTTTGTTGTTGTGCACTCTCCTCAAACAATAGCATGGCACTTTTTCACTGTAATAGCTACTGTAAATTGGACAGTGCAGTTAGATTAACAAGAATTTAAGCTTTCTGCCCATATAAGACATGTCTATGTCCTCTATAGGATCTGCTGTTACTCACAATAGGCATACTAATCACATTAGCTCAACCATCCCGTATACGGGACACATAGAGGTTAATCTCTCTCTCTCTCTCTCTCTCTCTCTCTCTCTCTCTCTCTCTCTCTCTCTCTCTCTCTCTCTCTCTCTCTCTCTCTCTCTCTCTCTCTCTCTCTCTCTCTCTCTCTCTCTCTCTCTCTCTCTCTCTCTCTCTCTCTCTCTCTCTCTCTCTCTCTCTCTCTCTCTCTCTCTCTCTCTCTTCTCTTCTCTCTCTCTCTCTCTCTCTCTCTCTCTCTCTCTCTCTCTCTCTCTCTCTCTCTCTCTCTCTCTCTCTCTCTATTGTCAACTGTATGACTTATTCCTGTCTTTATGCTGTTTGCCCATACATTTTTTATAAGCCATCTTTATGTACACACACACACGCACAAATTCACACACACACACACACACACACACACCAGCTCTCAGCAGGATATAAACACATCAGCACTAAATGGAGGGAGGGAAGGAGAGAGAGGGAGAGAGAGAGAGAGAGAGAGAGAGAGAGAGAGAGAGAGAGAGAGAGAGAGAGAGAGGGAGAGAGGGGGAGAGAGAGAGAGAGAGAGAGAGAGAGAGAGAGAGAGAGAGAGAGAGAGAGAGAGAGAGAGAGAGGGAGAGAGAGAGAGAGAGGAGATAGGGAGAGAGGGAGAGAGGAAGAGAGGGGGAGAGGAAGAGAGGGGGAGAGGAAGAGAGGGAGAGAGGGAGAGAGGAGAGAGGGAAGGAGAGGGAGAGAGGGAAGGAGAGGGAGGGAGGGAGGGAGGGAGGGAGGGAGGAGGGAGGAGGGAGGGAGGGAGGGAGGGAGGAGAGGGAGGGAGGAGGAGGAGGGAGGGAGGAGGGAGGGAGGGAGGGAGGGAGGGAAAGGAGAGGGGAAAGATGGAGACACATAGGGAGGATGGAGGGATGGAGGAAGGCAGAATGGAAAGATGGAGACAGAGAGAGGGATGAAAGGAGAGATAATGGGGAAGAGAGGGAGAGTCATAATTGAATCATTAAATAATATAATAATCTCATTGTCAGTTTATAAAAGACATACAGATATTATTACATTATCTACGACCATCATGTTTCTCACATCATTATCACTATTGCACCGATGCCTCTCCAATTAGGCTAGGGAGAGAGAGAAAGAGGGGGTGATAAAAAGAGGAGAGAGAGAAAGAAGGGGTGATGAAAAGGAGGTGCCTATTTAGAGAGATAAAGTCAGGGTGTGAAAGAGAGGACAGAAACAGAGAGGGGTAGACTGAGAAGAAAAGAGGGAGAGAGAGAGAGAGAGAGGAGAGAGGGAGGGAGGGAGGGAGGGAGGGAGAGAGAGAGAGAGAGAGAGAGAGAGAGAGAGAGAGAGAGTAGAGAGAGAGAGAGAGAGAGAGAGAGAGAGAGAGAGAGAGAGAGAGAGAGAGAGAGAGAGAGAGAGAGAGAGAGAGAGAGGGAGAGAGAGAGGGAGAGAGAGAGAGAGAGAGAGAGAGAGAGAGAGAGAGAGAGAGAGAGAGAGAGAGAGAGAGAGACATCAGAGTTCTAGATTGAGCAGCAGCTGCTGAAGGAAATGAACTCCTACATTGAAAAAAAAAATAAAAAAACTGCAAGACTGAATGTGAGACAAAACAAGCAACAAATTAAGATAGGCTTGTGAAAAAGTATATATGTTTATACAAATTGTGTAGTTAGCTTAGCTAGCTGGATTGTTTACCAGTTAGCTAACTAAAAAATAGCTAGTCAACAGCACAATAGAAGGACAGAAGACAAAGGACATCAAAGTAAAACAGTTCTCTAAAGACACTAGAGACAATAATTCAAGAAACAACGCTGTTTAGGAAAAGGTAGGCTTATATTGCAACATTGTAGACAACATCACCTGCGTTGCTATGGAAATTGTTTACCCACCAGATACCCAGACGGAGAAAGCCAAGAAAAGTTTCAAAGGTTTGATGATGGGACAGTACCATGAATGTCTGTTTGCAGATCTTACCAGTTGCAAAACAAGAGCAAGTTTAATGTTTAATACCAAACGAGGGCACATATGGAAAAGGGTTATTTGCAAACATTTACGTTTCTCAAAATAGAGAGGCATCAGCCAAGGCTGTCAGATCAGCATTTTTGAAAAAGCTGACCAGAGCAACACATATCAAACAGTCAACTTATACAACAATGGAACTGTATTGGTACAAGGCAATGATTCAAGCCTCCAGGCTTTTGCGAATGTGTTTGCTACCCTAAATGTAGAAGCTGAACTCAGCTCAGAAGCTGAGGAAAAAGTAAAGGAGGGAGATGATGGAGAAAAGCCTCAGCAGCCTCTGTGACCCAGCAAGAAGCCCTCCGTGTCCCTCTACCTACCTCATCTGCAGCAGGCAGAGCCAAGGACATGCCTACAACACCAAGAACACCTGCTATGCAACGTTTCCACAACACCCTCTCTCTAGTCGAAGCAGAGGTCATAGAACTCAGAGAGAACAAGCTTCAAGAGGATGACACTGTCCAGAAACTTTTTTTAAAAAATAGTTAAAACAGTTCAGGGAGGAGAGCAGAGCATCTATTTCTAAATTAGAAAGCAGAATGTACAAACTGAGTCAGACAAATGATGACCTCAGAGACCATCTGAGCACAACAAGAGAGGAGCTAGAGCAGAGAGAGGAGGTACATTGACCCCCTCAACCAGCAGCTGGTCAATATGTCCTCTGCATCTAGAGAACATGTCCACCAGCTTGGTACAACACAGGCAGAACCTGAGACCAGCATAACCAGCGTGGCATCCATCACACAGCCTGAAGACACTGCACCAGCCTCCATGTCTGCTCCGGCCCAGGTCAGAATACCAGCCTCCCAGCCTGCTCCACCCAGACAACCACCCACAACAGCAATCCTTATTGATTCAAATGGGAAGTTCTTGGTCCAGGAAATATTATTCCCTAGACACCAGGTGTATAAGTTCTTGTCACGATCGTCGGAGGAAGTGGACCAATGCGCAGCGTGATAAGTGAACATACTTATTTATTGAACGAACAAAACAACAAACGATACGAAACGTGAACGGTTACAATACACACCATACGGAACAAGATCCCACAAATGACAATGCCCAAACGGCTGCCTAAGTATGGTTCCCAATCAGAGACAACAAGCAACAGCTGATTCACGTTGCCTCTGATTGAGAACCACCCCGGCCAACATAGAAACACAAGCACTAGAACTTAACCACAGAACACAAACACATAGAACCTACACACCCTGGCTCAACATATAAGAGTCCCAGAGCCAGGGCGTGACAGTTCTGGTGTCCTACAACTGAGAGTGCAATGCAGCTACTCAGGCAGACCAGGATTGACACCCCCGACAACATCATCATCCACACTGGCACAAACGACCTTCGTGCCAAAGGTGAAAATGTATCTGGGGCAGTGAGAAGAGTGGCAGAGCGGGCACAGGCTATGTATATACCAACATGGTTGAGTCCACTCTCCTACCAAGAAAAGACTTCCCAGGACAGTTGATCAACAAAATAAATCAACAGATCACTGTGGACTGTGCCTCACTGCTCAATGTTAGAATGGCTCACCATCCCACTCTGACATGTGAACATTTATACGACAATGTACACCTTGATCAGGTCAGTGTCAGAACTTTTGCTAAGGACCTAAAGGATGCAACACTTGGCAGGGACCCACACACACATCACCCCAGCAGCAGAGCCCCCCGCTCCACTTTCTGAAACAACAGTACCCCCACCATCCCCAGGAGAGAAGAGCCAGACATGGCTTATTACAACACAGCTCTACTAGACCAGGCCCATCACAACACAGCTCTACTAGACCCCATCACATCACAGCTCTACTAGACCCCATCACAACACAGCTCTACTAGACCCCATCACAACACAGCTCTACTAGACCCGTCCCATCACAACACAGCTCTACTAGACCCCATCACAACACAGCTCTACTAGACCCCATCACAACACAGCTCTACTAGACCCGGCCCATCACAACACAGCCCTACTAGACCCCATCACAACACAGCTCTACTAGACCCAGACCATCACAACACAGCTCTACTAGACCCCATCACAACACAGCTCTACTAGACCCCATCACAACACAGCTCTACTAGACCCCATCACAACACAGCTCTACTAGACCCCATCACAACACAGCTCTACTAGACCCCATCACAACACAGCTCTACTAGACCCCATCACAACACAGCTCTACTAGACCCCATCACAACACAGCTCTACTAGACCCCATCACAACACAGCTCTACTAGACCCCATCACATCACAGCCCTACTAGACCCCATCACAACACAGCTCTACTAGACCCCATCACAACACAGCTCTACTAGACCCCATCACATCACAGCTCTACTAGACCCGGCCCATCACAACACAGCTCTACTAGACCCCATCACAACACAGCTCTACTAGACCCCATCACAACACAGCTCTACTAGACCCAGACCATCACAACACAGCTCTACTAGACCCCATCACAACACAGCTCTACTAGACCCCATCACAACACAGCTCTACTAGACCCCATCACAACACAGCTCTACTAGACCCAGACCATCACAACACAGCTCTACTAGACCCCATCACAACACAGCTCTACCAGACCCGGCCCATCACAACACAGCTCTACTAGACCCCATCACAACACAGCTCTACTAGACCCCATCACAACACAGCTCTACTAGACCCCATCACAACACAGCTCTACTAGACCCCATCACAACACAGCTCTACTAGACCCGGACCATCACAGCACAGCTCTACTAGACCCCATCACATCACAGATTTATCATCTTATTCCATTCTTTCCATTCTAGAATACGTGTGTGTGTGTGTGTGTGTGTGTGTGTGTGTGTGTGTGTGTGTGTGTGTGTGTGTGTGTGTGTGTGTGTGTGTGTGTGTGTGTGTGTGTGTACATATACATAGAAAGCAAGTGAAATACACTACCAGTCAACAGTTTGGACACACCTACTCATTCCAGGGTTTTTCTTTATATTTAACTATTTTCTACGTTGTAGTGTAATAGTGAAGGCATCAAAACTATGATATTCAAAACATCCGCCTCGTGGAGGAAGTCAGGAAGCTGCAAGGAGGAGCGTCTCCTGAATCCCATCCCAAGCAGTTTTTAATCAAGCGGAAGATGATGACATTGAAACATACCTCTGTACATTTGAACGGACAGTGCTACGGGAACGGATGGGCAAGGCCGAAGTGGGCAAGTCTGCTGGCCCCGTTCCTCTCTGGGAATGCCCAAAAGGCGTATTGGGACCTGAACGACGAACAGGCAGCTAACGGGAGATACTCAGCCGCTACGGGTAGAGCCTGGCCCATCGGGCTCGACGGTTCCACGACTGGTGGTCCGTACCCGACGCATCCCCCCCAAGCCCAGATGAGCGACCTTCTGCGCGTCACCAGGGCATGGCTCCTAACCGACGTATCCACCCTCTCCCTCCTCGACAAAGTGGTCCTGGATCGCTTCGTACGGGCGCTACCCCACGACATGACAGAGGGCAGCGAGCCTATGCGCGCCCCAGACCTTGGAGGGCCTCCTGAAAGCAGTGTAGACGCATCAGAACACTCAGGCCCTACTGAGCGAGGGGACGGAAGGACAACTCCACCGCGGTGTACCCCGAACCGACAGTCGGCAGGGCCAAGGGACCGCAAACCCGTAGAGAGATGGCTGGGGAAGGACCGTACCGCCACCGATATATATTCTTTTTTTTCCTTCTTTTTTTTTTTCAATGTACTTTACTCAAACCAGTGAATATCACTTATTATAAATGAGATCATTAACTATCAGCTCTCTGAATATCCAGGGCCTATACTCTTCACATGTTGGTTCTAAGACAACAAATCCAGAATTTCTTAAAACACATCAAGGGACAGGACATCATCATCCTACTGGAAACATGGTGTCGTGGAGACATTGATACTCAGTGTCCCTCAGGATATAGAGAAAGTTTACTACCATCAATCAAACATAAAAATGTTAAACGGGGCCGGGACTCAGGTGGAATAACCATTTGGCATAAACAGGACTTAGCACTGAATGAAATGAAAAAAGGTACTAGCCACATTTGGCTAAAACTTAACCAAGGTCAAATCTATTGTGACAATGATGTATACATATGTGCAGCTTATGCTCCTCCTTCAGATTCATCATATTATGATGATCCGTTTTTTGACAATCTCTGTATAGAAATCCTTCAATTTCAGGCAGAGGGTAAAGTGCTTCTTTGTGGAGATTTCAATGCGAGAACAGGTTCTGAGCCTGACTACACTGATGCGGGAGGTAACCACCACAAATTTGGACACACCTCCTTGCACAATAGCCCTAAAAAAGGTATAATCTTCGTAAATGATATCATCGGTAGGACTGGTGGAGTTATGTTGCACATGCAGCTAACAAAAACATATGGAAATGTCTGCTCTACCCAAAATTACAACCAAATAATTGCAGCATTACCGCAAAAATGGAAGAGGAAAGTGGAAGGGGGAGAAAGTCAGGAACTTATATTAAAGAACATAATTGGTTAAGGAAAACTGTGATAAATAAAAAAGTATATCAGTTTAATTTAATGACCAAAGGATTGACAGCCGTCCCATATAGATTGCAAAATAGTTGGGAAGAGATTTTTGACGTACCAATCCCATGGCAAAAATGTGAATCTTTCAATTTAAATTATTATATAAAATTATTGCTACCAATAGAATGTTAATTATATTGGTGATACAATCTTCCCAGCTCTGCAGATTTTGCTGCGAAGAGACAGAATCATTAGATCATTTGTTTTGGTACTGTCCATTTGTAGCTTGTTTTTGGTCACAGGTCCAGGAATGGCTAAAGGATTGCAATATTTATCTGGAGCTAACCTTGCAGATAGCATTACTGGATGATCTGAAAAGTCATAGTCAATCGATCAATAATATAATAATATTTTTAGCAAAAATGTTTATTTTTAATTTACAATCTGTATAAACAATGAGAATAGAAAGGTTCAGAATTTTTGTAAAACATCACAGTACAGTTGAAATATATATGGCAAATAGAAATCCTATATGGATGGTGTTAAGAGATAGTTGGGAGGTGTTGAATGGAGTTGAAGGATGGGACTAATAACAACTAACAACAACTAATAACAACAAGATAACTAATAATGTAAGCATACTGTGTCCATAATACGTATATAGGTTATAGGTTGAGAGCTTTTGGGAAAGAGCAGTTAGAAAGATATGGCATATAGAAGCAAACCGGATGGACATCATGAAAATGATCGGAGAGGTTGAGGGTAGTGGAAGTTCATTAGTAAAAACAAACAAAATAAAATTATTGTAAAATTGACTGTGTCCATAAAATGTAGATACGAAGTATAAGCTGGAAGTAGAGGCCTAAGCATTGTTGTTCACTAGTTTACTCCAAGTAGGGAAAGGGTGGCGGGGTTGGAAAGTAATAAAGGGGAGTATATATATAAAAATATGGGGGATTGGAAGTGATGCAGACAATTACTTTGATGGAAGTTACAATCTATCTGCAATATTAAGCTGATCTACCCCCCCCCACCCCCCCCCCCCCACAAAAAAAAAGGGAAAAAAATGAAATAAATAAATAATAATAATAACATTAAAAAATATAAATATATAAGACACTTGATGAAATTAAAAATGAAAAAATGAAAAAAATCAATTCTGGGACAATATAAGCATGACAAAGCCACAAGAATTAGCCATACAAGATGAAGGAGTTTGGAAAACTTATTTTGATAATCTATTCAAAAACATCCCACACATTTTTTTTTTACATCCTTGAATGAGTCATTAAAAACAACCAAAATCCATTACATTACCCAATAACCCAACAAGAACTAAATGAAAAGCTAAAATCTATAAAAACCAAAGAAGGCTTGCGGTCTAGATAACATCAGAAATGAAATGCTTAAAAACAGCACACCTGAGTTGCAAAATGCTGTGCTTAAATTGTTCAACATGTTACTAACTTCTGGCTGCTTCCCTGATGTCTGGAACAAGGGGCTCATCTCCCCTATCCACAAAGGTGGAGACAAATCAGATCCCAATAATTACAGGGGAATTTGCGTAAACAGCAACTTGGGAAAGGTTTTCTGTAGCATTTTGAACTCAAGAATTCAAACATTTCTTCAAGAAAAAAATAATGTCAAATGGCTTTCTCCCCAACCATCTCACTACTGACCATATATACACCTTAGACACACTAATTAATTAACACATCCACCAAAAAAAAGAGGGAAAAATCTTTGCTTGCTTTATTGACTTTAAAAAAGCATTCGATACTACTTGGCACGAAGGGCTATTCTTCAAAATTCTCCAAACTGGGTTGGTGGTAAGGTGTATGACTTAATATAATGTATGTACACAGAAAACAAGTGTACAATAAAAATCTAAATCCAAAGAACATAATTATTTTCGCAAACGTCAAGGTGTGAGACAAGGCTGCAGTTTCAGTCCAAACCTTTTCAAAATCTATATAAATGAATTAGCACACATGTTGGACCATTCTGCAGCCACAGGACTCACACTATTTGACACAGAGGTAAAACACCTGCTATATGCTGATGACTTGGTACTTCTATCACCAACCAAAGAAGGTCTTCAACAGAACCTTAACATTCTAGAGCAATATTGCCATAATTGGGCCCTGGCAGTAAATTTCAAAAAAATGAAAATCATCATTTTCCAGAAAAAACTCAGATGGCAGAAAGACAAATATAAATTCACCCTGAACAACACCATAATTGAACACACTAAAAATTACTCATACCTTAGTCTGACCATATCTGCATCGGGAAACTTTAATATGGCAGTGAATGCACTGAAAGAAAAAGCCTGCAGAGCATTGTATGCAATAAAAATGGAATTATTCAAAATCAACATCCCAATTAGAATTTGGACCTTAATATTTGACAGTGTAATCCTACCAATAGATCTATATGGAAGTGAGGTTTGGGGGCCAATCAATAAACTGGACTTTAAAATGTGGGACAAACATCCAATGGAAGCCCTACATGCAGAATTCTGTCAGAAAATTCTACAAGTCCAAAGAAATACACCAGAATTGCCTACACCTAAATTCAAGTCAAAATTCAACTCTCCAATTTAAAGCACTTCAAACCCAAGAGCTGAGCCCAGAAACGAGCCCTATCAGTCAGCTGATGTTGGACCTAACCAACCAAGCTGACACCAGCACTGCTTCAAAATAAATAATTCAAATAAACTAAATCATGAACCAATCAAAGGACGCATATTTACAACATTGGAAAATCAAAAAAAAAATACCAAAGCCGACTAAATTGCTATCTGGCTCTGAACAGAGAATATGAATTGGCTGATTATCTCTACTCTGTCAGAGATACGAAGCAGAGACAGATCCTTACCAAGTACAGGCTGAGTGACCACCAATTGGCAATAGAAACCGGCAGACTACCCAAAGAGGAGCGTGTATGTGGCCACTGCACGACAGGGGAGGTAGAAACAGAGATGCACTTTCTCCTTTACTGAGATAAATGTTCCTCACCAAGAGATTCATTATTCACAGAAATTACTAAATGTATTCCAAATTGTAACTTATTAAACCCAGAAGAAAAACTAAAATAGTCATGGGCGAAAGAGCAACGGCTCCTCTTGCAGCCAAATATGTATTTTCCTGCCATAGCCTGAGGGACACTGAATAATAACATCTGCATAGTAAGCAGTAATTTATTTATTTATTTACGGGTAGTAGGGGTGATGGTAATGATAGCAGTTTAATGATGGTGATGGTAGTAGTAGTAGTAATGATGATGGTAGTTGTAGTAATGATGATGGTAGTTGTAGTACTGATGATGGTAGTTGTAGTAATGATGATGGTAGTTGTAGTACTGATGATGGTAGTTGTAGTAATGATGATGGTAGTTGTAGTAATGATGTAATGGTGAGGATGACAGTTAGTTAGTTTAAGTTAGTTATAGTTTCATTTTCCTTTTATATTAATTATATTTCTACTATTTTTACCATTTTATTGTTGTTATTTTATTTTATTTTATTATTATTTACTGCCATTTTATATAATTATTTGTTATTCTTTATTAGTTTTTTTTTTTACAATGTATAGATTAATGTATACATTGTTGCTTTGGCAATATTGACGCAATGTTTTTCATGCCAATAAAGCAGCTTGAATTTGAATATGAGAGAGAGTACTGTGTGAAATACCAAATATATGACCATATTAGAGACACATGTTTCGCTTAGATTACACAGACCCACAAAGAATTCGAAAAAAACGAACCCAGTTTTGATAAACTTCCATTTCTACTGGGTGAAATACCACAGTGTGCCATCACAGCAGCAAGATTTGTGACCTGTTGCCACAAGAAAAGGGCAACCAGTGATGAACAAACACCATTGTAAATACAACCCATATTTATGTTTATTTATTTTCCCTTTTGTACTTTAACTATTTGCACATCATTACAACAATGTATATAGACATAATGTGACATTTGAAATGTGTCTATTTCTTTGAAACTTGTGAGTGTAATATTTACTGTTAATTTTTGATTTATTATTTCACTTTTGTTTACTATCTACTTCACTTGATTTGGCAATGTTAACATACCATGCCATTAAATTGAATTGAATTGAGAGACAGAGAGCGCGAGAGAGAGAGAGAGAGAGAGAGAGAGAGAGAGAGAGAGAGAGACAGACAGACAGACAGACAGACAGACAGACAGACAGACAGGCAGGTGTGAGGTGGAAACAAACACAAACAGACCCCACAGAGCCCCAGGACAACAACAACACAATTATACCCAACCAAATCATGAGAAAAAAAGAAAAATAATTATTTGACACATTGGAAAGAATTTACCCAAAAAACTATTTTGCCCTAAACAGAGAGTACACAGTGGCAGAATACCTGACCACTGTGACTGACTCAAAATTAAGGAAATCTTTGACTATGTACAGACTCAGTGAGCATAGCCTTGCTATTGAGAAAGGCCGCCGTAGGCAGACCTGGCTCTCAAGAGAAGACAGGCTATGTGCACACTGCCCACAAAATGAGGTGGAAACTGAGCTGCACTTCCTAACCTCCTGCCAAATGTATGACCACATTAGAGACACATATTTCCCTCAGATTACACAGACCTACAAAGAATTGGAAAACAAATCAAACATTAATAAACTCCCATATCTGTTAAGTGAAATATTGCCGTTTGCAACTTTGTGGCCCATTGCCATGTGAAAAGGGCAACCAGTGGAGCTTCTGCTATGGCAATGTAAACACACATAAGTTTTCCATGCCAATAAAGCCTTTTGATTTTAATTGAGCGTGAGAGAGAGGGGGAAATAGAAAATAACGGAGAGAGAGAGGGGAAAATAGAAAAGGAGAGAGAGAGAGAGAGAGAGAGAGTGCAAAGCTGTCATCAAGGCAAACGGTGGCTATTTGAAGAATCTCAATTATAAAATATATTTTGATTTATTTAACACTTTCTTGGTTACTACATGATTCCATATGTGTTAATTCATAGTTTTGATGTCTTCACTATTATTCTACAATGTAGAAAATAGTAAATATAAAGAAAAACCCTTGAATGAGTAGGTGTGTCCAATCTTTTGACTGGTACTGTACATATAAAAAGATAGAGAGAAATAAGTCACACAAAAAAAAGAAAGAGAGAGAGACGACTAGAAAGAGAGAAAAAATAATTGAAAAGAGATGAAGCGAGAGATGAGGTGTGTTCCAGCCATGTGTGTGACTGTGCGTGTCATGGAGGTCACGACCCCTGTGTGTTACAGTGATATCAAGGGCGAGCTGACAGCAATGCATAAGAACCCCATGGGGCGACATTTGTGTCCCTTCATGTGTGAACACTGTCAGGAGACATTATATATCGTCACATCAGCTGTCACACACACAAAGCGTGCAGGGAAGCGCACACAGGGGGACAAATAAAGTATTCACACACAACTAGAAAACAGTAACAGTAACAGTCTCTATCTCTCGCTCTCTCGCTCTCTCGCTCTCTCTCTACCAATTCAATTCAATTCAATTCAATTTAAGGGCTTTATTGGCATGGGAAACGTGTGTTAACATTGCCAAAGCAAGTGAAGTAGATAGTAAACAAAAGTGAAATAAACAATAAATATTAACAGTAAACATTACACTCAGAAGTTTCAAAAGAATAAAGACATTTCAAATGTCATATTATGTATATATACAGTGTTGTAACAATGTGCAAAGAGTTAAAGTACAAATGGGAAAATAAATAAACATAAATATGGGTTGTATTTACAATGGTGTTTGTTCTTCACTGGTTGCCCTTTTCTTGTGGCAACAGGTCACAAATCTTGCAGCTGTGATGGCACACTGTGGTTTTTCACCCAGTAGATAAGGGAGTTTATCAAAATTGGGTTTGTTTTCGAATTCTTTGTGGATCGCTGTAATCTGAGGGAAATATGTGTCTCTAATATGGTCATACATTTGGCAGGAGGTTAGGAAGTGCAGCTCAGTTTCCACCTCATTTTGTGGGCAGTGTGCACATAGCCTGTCTTCTCTTGAGAGCCAGGTCTGCCTACGGCGGCCTTTCTCAATAGCAAGGCTATGCTCACTGAGTCTGTACATAGTCAAAGCTTTCCTTAAGTTTGGGTCAGTCACAGTGGTCAGGTATTCTGCCACTGTGTACTCTCTGTTTAGGGCCAAATAGCATTCTAGTTTGCTCTGTTTTTTTGTTTGTTCTTTCCAATGTGTCAAGTAATTCTCTTTTTGTTTTCTCATGATTTGGTTGGGTCTAATTGTGTTGTTGTTGTTGTCTCTCTCTCTCTCTCTCTCTCTCTCTCTCTCTCTCTCTCTCTCTCTCTCTCTCTCTCTCTCTCTCTCTCTCTCTCTCTCTCTCTCTCTCTACCTCTCTCTCTCTCGCTCTACCTCTCTCTCTCTCTCTCTACCTCTCTCTCTCTCTCTCTCTCTCTCTCTCTACCTCTCTCTCTCTACCTCTCTCTCTCTCTCTCTCTCTCTCTCTACCTCTCTCTTTCTCTCTACCTCTCTCTCTCTCTACCTCTCTCTACCTCTCTCTCTCTCTCTCTCTCTACCTCTCTCTCTACCTCTCTCTATCGCTCTCTCTCTCTACCTCTCTCTATCCCTCCTCTCTCCCTCTCTCCACAAATGCATTTACATCATATAGCTGATATATTAGTATTAGTATTCACCTCTTCTGTCTTTTACTCCCTCAGAACAGATCCTGGGTCAGTTAGTAACGGTGCTTCACGAGATGCACAGAAGGTTGTAAGTTCCAGTAGCGCACTTGGGAGAACAGATGTGTGTGTGTGTGTGTGTGTGTGTGTGTGTGTGTGTGTGTGTGTGTGTGTGTGTGTGTGTGTGTGTGTGTGAGAGAGAGAGAGAGAGAGAGAGAGAGAGAGAGAGAGAGAGAGAGAGAGAGAGAGAGAGAGAGAGAGAGAGAGAGAGAGAGAGAGAGAGAGAGAGAGAGAGAGAGAGAGAGAGAGAGAGAGAGAGAGAGAGAGAGAGAGAGAGAGAGAGAGAGAGAGAGAGAGAGAGAGAGAGAGAGAGAGAGAGAGGGAGTGGTGTGTGTGTGTGTGTGTGTGTGTGTGAGTGAGTGAGTGTGTGTGTGTTTGTGTGTAACCCAACCTCCAGTCGTCCTGTGTCTGGTTGGAAGCCTCTGGCTGGGTCTTCAGTAGTGACTCTACACTGGATGGCGCAACCATTCACCCTGATCATCTCCTGCGTTAACCCCAGCTCAGGCAGGCTGCGGCCCTCACACACTCGCAACTGGGCATGGACCAGGTCCACACTAGGAGAGGGGGACGGGAGAAAGAGAGCGTTAATAACATGAGTCGTATGTATTTTGGTATTTGGTATTTATTAGGTTCCCCATTAGCTGTGGCAAAATGCAGCAGCTACTCTTCCTGGGGTCCACGAAACATGAAACATGACATAATACAGAACATTAATAGACAAGAACTGCTCTATGTGGACTTTAAGCAGCTTGAAAGGAGAACCAGGTGAAAAAGAGGTTAGATTGTGGTTGTGATAAATAAAACATATGACACAACACAAGTGATTCAATGTTTACAAGTGGATATAGCACACATTATTCAATGTTTACAGATGGATACACAAATGATTCAATGTTTACAAGTGGATATAACACACATTATTCAATGTTTACAGATGGATACACAAATGATTCAATGTTTACAGGTGGACATAACCTGAATGATTCAATGTTTACAAGTGGATACACAAATGATTCAATGTTTACAAGTAGATAGAACACAAATGATTTAATGTTTACAAGTGGATACAACACAAATTCCACATCACCTCTGCTTAGTAACGAATGGTAGTGAACCCACCCACACACAAATGGTAGTTACCCCTGACTGCAGAAATACACATGAGAGAGAATCAATGAGAGAATCAATGAGAGAATCAATGAGACAATCAATGAGGGAGAATCAATGAGGGAGAATCAATGAGGGAGAATCAATGAGAGAGACTGTGAGAGAGACTGTGAGAGAATCGAAGAGAGAGACAGTGAGAGAATGAAAGAGAGAGACAGTGAGAGAGACAGTGAGAGATTTGAAGAGAGAGACAGTGAGAGAATCGAAGAGACATTGAGAGACTGAAAGAGAGAGACAGTGAGAGAGACAGTGAGAGAATTGAAGAGAGAGACAGTGAGAGAATCTTTCGGCAAATCTGACCATGACTCCATTTTGCTCCTCCCTTCCTATAGGCAGAAACTCAAACAGGAAGTACCAGTGCTAAGGACTATTCAATGCTGGTCTGACCAATCGGAATCCACGCTTCAAGATTGTTTTGATCACGCGGACTGGGATATGTTCCGGGTAGCTTGCGAAAATAATTTAGATGAATACACTGAAACGGTGTCTGAGTTTATCAGGAAGTGTATAGGAGATGTTGTGCCCACTGTGACTATTAAAACCTACCCTAACCAGAAACCGTGCATAGATGGCAGCATTTGCGCAAAACTGAAAGCGCGAACCACCGTATTTAACCATGGCAAGGTGACTGGGAATATGGCAGAATACAAACAGTGCAAAAACATCAGTATAGAGACAAAGTGGGGTTGCAATTCAATGGCTCAGACACGAGACGTATGTGGCAGGGTCTACAGACAATCACGGAATACAAAAGGAAAACCAGCCACGTCGCCGACACCGACATCTTGCTTCCGGACAAGCTAAACACCTTCTTCACCCGCTTTGAGGAGAACACAGTGCCACCGACGCGGCCCACTACCAAGGACTGTTGGCTCTCCTTCTCTGTGGCTGACGTGAGTAAGACATTTAAGCATGTTAACCCCCGCAAGGCTGCCGGCCCAGACGACATCCCTAGCCGCGTCCTCAGAGCATGCGCAGGCCAGCTGGCTGGTGTGTTTACGTACATATTCAATCTCTCCCTATCCCAGTCTGCTGTTCCCACATGCTTCAAGATGGCCACCATTGTTCCTAATAATAATAATAATATGCCATTTAGCAGACGCTTTTATCCAAAGCGACTTACAGTCATGTGTGCATACATTTTTACGTATGGGTGGTCCCGGGGAATCGAACCCACTACACTGGCATTACAAGCGCCGTGCTCTACCAGCTGAGCTACAGAGGACCACTTAACCACTTTTCCTGTACCCAAGAAAGCAAAGGTAACTGAACTAAATGACTATCGCCCCGTAGCACTCACCTCTGTCATCATGAAGTGCTTTGAGAGACTAGTCAATGATCATATCACCTCTACCTTAGCTGTCACCCTAGACCCACTTCAATTTGCTTACCCCAATAGATCCACAGACGATGCAATCGCCATCACACTGCACACTGCCCTATCCCATCTGGATAAGAGCAATACCTATGTAAGAATGCTGTTCATTGACTATAGCTCAGCATTCAACACCATAGTACCCTCCAAGCTCATCATTAAGCTCGGGGCCCTGGGTCTGAACCCCGCCCTGTGCAACTGGGTCCTGGACTTCCTGACGGGCCGCCCCCAGGTGGTGAAGGTAGGAAACAACACCTCCTCTTTGCTGATCCTCAACACAGGGGCCCCACAAGGGTGCATGCTCAGCCCCCTCATGTACTCCCTGTTCAACCATGACTGCGTGGCCACGCACACCTCCAACTCAATCATCAAGTTTGCAGACAACACAACAGTAGTAGGCTTGATTACCAACAATGACGAGACAGCCTACAGGGAGGAGGTGAGGGCTCTGGGAGTGTGGTGCCAGGAAAAATAACCTCTCCCTCAATGTCAACAAAACAAAGGAGATGATCGTGGACTTCAGGAAACAGCAGAGGGTTCACCCCCCCTATCCACATCGACGGGACCGCAGTGGAGAAGGTGGAAAGCTTCAGGTTCCTTGGTGTACACGTCACTGACAAACTGAAATGGTTCCACCCACGGAGAAGTGGTGAAGAAGGCGCAACAGAGCCTCTTCAATCTCAGCAGGCTGAAGACATTTGGCTTGTCACCTAAAACCCTCACAAACTTTTAAAGATGCACAATTGAGAGCATCCTGTCGGGCTGTATCACCGCCTGGTACGGCAACTGCACCGCCCACAACCGCAGGGCTCTCCAGATGGTGGTTCGGTCTGCCGAACGCATTACCGGGGGCA
The DNA here is from genome assembly GCF_020615455.1 of Coregonus clupeaformis. Taxonomy (NCBI): domain Eukaryota; kingdom Metazoa; phylum Chordata; class Actinopteri; order Salmoniformes; family Salmonidae; genus Coregonus; species Coregonus clupeaformis. The sequence goes on from NC_059230.1 coordinate 6,134,523, forward strand.
AAATACCCACCCTCCAGGACACCTACAGCACCCGATGTCACAGGAAGGCCAAAAAGATCATCAAGGACATCAACCACCCGTGCCACTGCCTGTTCACCCCGCTATCATCCAGAAGGCGAGGTCAGTACAGGTGCATCAAAGCTGGGACCGAGAGACTGAAAAACAGCTTCTATCTCAAGGCCATCAGACTGTTAAATACATTTACATTTTAGTCATTTAGCAGACACTCTTATCCAGAGCAATTAGGGTTAAGTGCCTTGCTCAAGGGCACATCAACCGATTTTTCACCTAGTCGGCTCGGGGATTAGAACCAGCGACCTTTCGGTTACTGGCACAACGCTCTTAACCACTAAGCTACCTGCCGCCCTACCATAGCCATCACTAGCACATTAGAGGCTGCTGCTGCCTATTGAAATCGCTGGCCACTTTAAGAAATGGACCACTAGTCACTTTAATAATGTTTACATATCTTGCATTACTCATCTCATATGTATATACTGCATTCTATAATATTCTACTGTATCTTAGTCCATGCCTCTCTGTCATTGCTTGTTCATATATGTATATATTCATCATTCCTTACTTAGATTTGTGTATATTGGGTATATGTTGTGAAATTGTTAGATATTACTTGCTAGATATTACTGCACTGTCGGAGCTAGAAGCACAAGCATTTCGCTACACCCGCAATAACATCTGCTAAACACTGTGTATGTGACAAAATAAAAATTTGATTTGATTTGTATATTTCTCCACATGAAGAGATGAGTGTTCATAATGTGTTATCATTATGGAGTCTTACTGAAACTCACTTTTAAACAACCACAAATATAACAAAAAGACAGAAAAAGACAGAGAGGTAATTAAAAATGAATGAATACACTGTATGAGTAGAGTGACACACAGTCCCTAGTGAAAGTCTACGCACCCTTTCACATTCTGCTGCC
>NC_059230.1:6140469-6147969 GCF_020615455.1 Coregonus clupeaformis
CCTCCGAGCCGAGCCCTATGGAGCTCGGAGGTGCTGGCGCTAGAGAGAGGAGGAGAGAGATCCGGAGGGAGGCCGTCCCTGCACCAACTGTGGCCGTAGAGGACACACTGCGGTTCGGTGCTGGGGAGGGCCTCCAGGGGGATCGGAGGCAACAGGGCACGCACTGGGGGAGTCATTCCAGGTGAGTAGGCGCCCAACTCACCCAGAGCTCTCTGTTGTTCATTTGTGTATACCTGTAGTATTTCCCCAGGTTGCATCTCATTCCCAGCATAAGGCGCTAGTCGATTCAGGCGCAGCTGGGAATTTTATTGATCAGAATTTTTGTGTTAAGTTAGGGATTCCCCTCCTACCCGTAGATGTGCCTTTCCCTATTCATGCCCTAGATAGCCGTCCGTTGGGATCTGGTTTGATTAGGGAGGTCACAGCACCACTAAAGATGAAGGCGCAGGTTGGTCATGAAGAGATCATTCAGTTATATCTGATCGACTCTCCTGCGTATCCCGTGGTGTTGGGGCTTCCTTGGTTAATCACCCATGACCCCAACATTTCGTGGCAACAGAGGGCTCTCAAGGAGTGGTCTGACCAGTGTGTTGGGCGATGTCTAGGTGTTTCCGTAGGGGGCGACCACGGTGGAAAGTCCAAACCAATTGCCCGCATTGCACATTCCTCCTGAGTATGAGGATTTGGCACTCGTGTTCAGCAAGACTAGGGCGACGCGATTGCCACCTCATAGACAGGGGGATTGTGCGATAGTCCTCCAGGCAGGCGCTGCACTTCCACGGAGTCATGTGTATCCTCTGTCTCTAGAGGAGAAGGCGGCTATGGAGACATACATAGCCGAGTCTCTGAGACAGGGATACATACGGCCCTCCACTTCCCCTGCATCCTCGAGTTTCTTTTTTGTGAAGAAGAAGGATGGAGGGTTGCGCCCGTGTATTGATTACCGTAGTCTCAATCAGATCACAGTGAAATACAGTTATCCACTCCCTCTGATTGCGAGTATGACGGAATCATTACACGGAGCGCGTTTCTTCACAAAACTGGATCTCAGGAGCGCCTACAACTTGGTGCGCATTAGGGAGGGAGATGAATGGAAGACAGCATTTAGTACCACCTCGGGTCACTATGAGTATCTCGTTATGCTATACGTGTTAATGAATGCTCCTTCAGTCTTCCAATCCTTTGTGGATGAGATCTTCCGGGATTTGCATGGGCAGGGTGTAGTAGTGTATATTGACGACATATTAGTTTACTCGTCTACACGAGCCGAGCACGTAGCCCTGGTGCGTCGAGTGTTGGGTAGGCTGTTGGAGCATGACTTGTATGTCAAGGCAGAGAAATGTCTGTTTTTCCAGGAGTCCGTCTCCTTCCTGGGCCATCGATTGTCCGCATCAGGGGTGGAGATGGAGATTGACCGCGTTTCAGCCGTGCGTAATTGGCAGAATCCAACCACGGTTAAGGAAGTGCAGCGGTTTTGGGGTTTTGCCAATTACTACTGGAGGTTTATCCGGGGTTTTGGACAGGTAGCAGCTCCCATCACCTCCTTGCTGAAGGGGGGCCCGGTGCGTTTGCAGTGGTCAGCTGAGGCGGACAGGGCATTTGGTAAACTGAAGGAACTGTTCACCTCTGCTCCGGTGCTGGCGCATCCGGATCCCACTTTAGCGTTCCAGGTGGGAGGTGGAGCGCGTCAGAGGCCGGTATTGGGGCTGTACTGTCTCAACGCTCAGGCACGCCCCCTAAACTCCGGCCCTGCGCTTTTACTCTAAGAAGATCAGCGGGCGGAGCGTAATTATGACGTGGGGGACAGGGAGCTGCTAGCCGTAGTTCAAGCCCTAAAGGTGTGGAGGCATTGGCTTGAGGGGGCTCAACACCCTTTTCTCATTCTGACTGACCACCGTAACCTGGAATACCATGTTTCTGGCCCGGTTTGTGTTTAAGCTCACTTACATCCCAGGGTCCCAGAACGGTAAGGCAGACGCCCTGTCCCGGCGATATGACACAGAGGAGAGGTCCATTGAGCCCACTCCCATACTGCCGGAGTCTTGTCTGGTGGCGCCGGTGGTGTGGGAGGTCGATACGGAAATCGAGCGGGCGTTACGTACCGACCCAACTCCTCCAGAGTGTCCAGTGGGGCGGATGTACGTTCCTCTCGAGATTCGGGATCGTCTCATATATTGGGCTCATATGTCACCCTCTTCTGGACATCCTGGTATTGGCCGGACAGTGCACTGTCTTAGCGAAAAGTACTGGTGGCCAACATTGGCTAAGGACGTGAGGGTCTCCTCCTGCTCGGTGTGCGCTCAGTGTAAGGCGCCTAGACACCTGCCCAGGGGGAAGTTACAACCCCTTCCCGTTCCACAACGGCCGTGGTCTCACCTCTCGGTAGACTTTGTCACGGACCTTCCCCCCTCCCAGGGGAATACCACCATTCTGGTCGTTGTGGATCGGTTCTCTAAAGCCTGTCGTCTCATCCCAATGCCGGGTCTCCCTACTGCCCTACAGACTGCTGAGGCTTTGTTTACCCACGTCTTCCGGCACTACGGGGTACCCGAGGATATAGTGTCTGATCGGGGTCCCCAATTCACCTCTAGAGTGTGGAGGGCGTTCATGGAACACTTGGGGATCTCGGTTAGCCTTACCTCAGGTTTCCACCCTGAGAGTAATGGGCAGGTGGAGAGAGTGAACCAGGATGTGGGAAGGTTTCTGAGATCATATTGCCAGGACCGGCAGGAGGAGTGGTCGGGGTATATCCCCTGGGCGGAGATTGCCCAGAATTCTCTTCGCCATTCCTCTACTAATCTGACCCCTTTCCAGTGTGTGTTGGGGTATCAGCGAGGCTCCTGCGGTGGATGAGTGGTTTCGGCGCTCGGAGGAGACATGGAACGCTGCGCATGTACATCTGCAGCGGGCTATCCGTCGGCAGAAGGCGAGCGCCGATCTCCACCGCAGTGAGGGTCCAGTGTACGCACCTGGAAATCGAGTCTGGCTCTCGACTCGAAACCTGCCCCTTCGCCTGCCCTGCCGGAAGCTGGGTCGGCGGTTTGTGGGGCCATGTAATGTCCTGAGGAGATTGAACGAGGTATGTTACAGGTTACAACTGCCTAATGATTATCACATTAACCCCTCGTTCCATGTGTCTCTCCACAGGCCGGTGGTAGCTGGTCCACTCCAGAACAATGAGATACGGGAGACTCCTCCGCCCCCACTGGACATCGAGGGGGCTCCGGCGTACTCAGTCCGGTCCATCGTGGATTCGAGACGTCGGATGGGGGGTCTGCAGTATCTCGTGGAGTGGGAGGGGTACGGTCCGGAGGAACGGTGCTGGGTGCCTAGGAGGGACATTTTAGATCCCTCCCTCCTGACGGAGTTCCACCGGAGTCATCCCATGCGCCCTGCTCCGCGTCCTCCTGGTCGTCCCCGAGGCCGGGGTCGGCGCACGGCTGGAGCCGCGCGTCAAGGGGGGGGGGTACTGGGTCTATTTCCCCATGAACAGAAAACAGCAGGACTACTCTTCTCCTAAAGGTCTATTTCCCCATGAACAGAAAACAGCAGGACTACTCTTCTCCTAAAGGTCTGTTTCCCCATGAACAGAAAACAGCAGGACTCCTTTTCTCCTAAAGGTAAAATTTCCCCATGAAGAGAAAACAGCAGGACTCCTCTTCTCCTTCCAGCACCTTGCTTTGCCCTCCATCTCCCTCTCTCTCTTTCTTTGCCTCTATCTATCTTTCTCTCTCCCTCTCTCTTTTTTCACTCCCTCTTTTTTTCCCTATTAGGTGTTCTCATTAGCCTGCATATTATGTTTCAGTGCACACACACACACACACACACACACACACACACACACACACACACACACACACACACACACACACACACACACACACACACACACACACACACACACACAAACACACACACACAAAGACACACACATTCAGGAAAACAAAGAAAATGAATAACACTGATAAATGAATATGCATTATATGGGACATTGCACATTAAACCCACACACACCAAACACACTCAGACACGCTGACACACACAGAGTTATGAGTCATATCAGAAGCTAGATGCAATAAATACAACATGAAGGAAATAAATGATAAAGAGGGAGAGATAGGAGGGGAGAGGGAGAGGAGAGAGAGGGGGAGGAGAGAGGGAGAGGAGAGAGATAGGGAGGAGAGAGAGAGGGAGGAGAGAGAGGGGGAGGAGAGAGAGAGGGAGGAGAGAGGGAGAGGGGAGAGAGAGAGAGAGGGAGAGGGGAGAGAGAGAGAGGAGAGAGGGGGAGAGAGAGAGGGAGAGAGAGAGAGAGAGAGAGAGAGAGAGAGGGAGGAGAGAGAGAGGAGAGAGAGAGAGAGAGAGGGGGAGAGGAGAGAGAGAGAGGGGAGAGGGAGAGGAGAGAGAGAGAGGAGAGAGGGAGAGGGTAGAGAGGGGGAGGAGAGAGGGAGAGGGGAGAGAAGGTGAGGAGAGAGAGAGAGGAGAGAGGGAGAGGAGAGAGAGAGGGAGGGGAGAGGGAGAGGAGAGAGAGAGAGGAGAGAGGGAGAGGGTAGAGAGGGGGAGGAGAGAGGGAGAGGAGAGAGAAGGGGAGGAGAGAGAGAGAGGAGAGAGGGAGAGGAGAGAGAGAGGGAGGGGAGAGGGAGAGGAGAGAGAGAGGGAGGAGAGAGGGAGAGGAGAGAGAGAGAGAGGAGAGAGGGAGAGGGTAGAGAGGGGGAGGAGAGCGGGAGAGGAGAGAGAGATGGAGGAGAGAGGGGGAGGGGAGAGAGGGGGAAGAGAGAGAGAGAGGAGAGATGGAGGAGAGAGGGAGAAAGGGAGAGAGAGAGAGGGAGGTGAGAGGGAGATGAGGGAGGAGAGAGGGAGAGAGGGAGAGGAGAGAGAGAGGGAGGAGAGAGGGAGAGGGGAGAGAGGGGGAGGAGAGAGGGAGAGGAGAGAGAGATGGAGGAGAGAGGGAGAGGGGAGAGAAGGGGAGGAGAGAGAGAGAGGAGAGAGAGAGGGAGATGAGATAGAGAGGGGGGAGAGAGGGAGAGGAGAGAGGGAGGAGAGAGGGAGAGGGGAGAGAGGGGGAGGAGAGAGGGAGAGGAGAGAGGGGGAGGGGAGAGAGAGAGGTGAGAGAGAGGGAGGAGAGAGGGAGAGGAGAGAGAGAGGGAGGAGAGAGAGGGAGGAGAGAGGGAGAGGGGAGAGAGAGGGAGGAGAGAGGGAGAGGAGAGGAAAGAGAGATGAGGAGAGGAGGAGAGAGAGGAGAGGAGAGAGAGATGGGAGGAGAGAGGGGGAGGGGAGAGAGGGGGAAGAGAGAGAGAGAGGAGAGATGGAGGAGAGAGGGAGAAGGGAGAGAGAGGGAGGAGAGAGGGAGAGGAGAGAGAGAGGGAGGAGAGAGGGAGAGGGGAGAGAGGGGGAGGAGAGAGGGAGAGGAGAGAGAGATGGAGGAGAGAGGGAGAGGGGAGAGAAGGGGAGGAGAGAGAGAGAGGAGAGAGAGAGGGAGATGAGATAGAGAGGGAGGAGAGAGGGAGAGGAGAGAGAGAGGGAGGAGAGAGGGAGAGGGGAGAGAGGGGGAGGAGAGAGGGAGAGGAGAGAGGGAGAGGGGAGAGAGGGGGAGGAGAGAGAGAGAGGAGAGAGAGAGGGAGGAGAGAGGGAGAGGAGAGAGAGAGGGAGGAGAGAGAGGGAGGAGATAGGGAGAGCGGAGAGAGAGGGAGGAGAGAGGGAGAGGATAGGAAAGAGAGATGGAGGAGAGGAGGAGAGAGAGGAGAGGAGATAGATAGGGAGGAGAGAGGGAGAGGAAGGAGAGAGAGAGAGAGAGGGGAAGGAGAGAGAGGGAGAGGAAGGAGAGAGTAAGAGAGATGTGTGTTGCTATGTATTTATCCAGTAAATGTTCTTAGTAACAGAACACCAGGGTATAACATGCTCTGTTCTCTCTGCTACTGCAGTGTAAGACGATATTACACACACACACATACACACACACACACACACATACAAACACACACACATGCACGCACACACTCGCACACACACACGCACACATACAAACACGCATGCACGCACACTTGCACTCATACTAATGTTGTAGTACTCCAGACCGGTCTCGGTCACGAGTCCAGTCTCGAGACCACATTTTGAGTGTCTCGGTCACGAGTCCAGTCTCGAGACCACATTTTGAGTGTCTCGGTCTTGTCTCGGTGTCCGATACATTTGCACTCGGTCTTGACTTGGTCTCGGACAGTGAGGACTCGTTATTTCTTCCCAAGACCAGCGGAGTAAAAAAACTCAGGATTATCAGCTTCCATTCAGTTAGCGCATAAAACCGCTTTGCCAGGCCAAATATATAGACTCCTTTCTTGAAACATGAATATCTTAACGGGCTTTGTATCTATTATAGACATCTTTGCGCAGTGTCGAAACTATAGGCCTTCAGTATGACAGGTTTGTGATTCTGAAAGGAGAGTGCACTTTTTGTAAAACACATAGGGCCAGGGGTGTAGTGGAGGGTATACACGGGTATAAGACGTATACCCACTTTCTTTTCAGTGGGCATTGCTTATACTCACTTCTTAACCCCTACTGATGCGTATCAAAGTAGTGTAGTGGAGGTATACGACGTATCAATTATGTACTACAATAGAGAAATCATGCACAGAGTAGCCGACACAATCGCAAAAGCAACGTGAAATATATTCACATGCGCGCCGCCACACATTTCAGCGGACTGTCATCCGCAGGCAGCAAGTGTGGAGCTCTCAGCTGGTTTTGTAATGTCGCAGTTCACAGAAGAATGACATCTGTAGCCAGTGAAATAGGAAAGACGTTTCAACTTATGATATCTACCAGTAAATGCTAACTAAAGCAACAATGGGTATGCAAACCAGGTATTTAAAATTGTTTTAGTCTGAAGTGTTGATTAGTAGGCTATTTGTGATGCGCAATTGTCATCATGCACAAAGTAGTAGTTAGTCATGAATGCTCTAGATAACCAGCTCTGCTACGGCAAGTAGAATGGTCAGAGTGAGGTGTCTGGAAGTAGCTAGTTAGCAAGCTAGCCAACTCTAGCCAGTTAGCTTTGGGTGCTTGGTTGGGACAACGCATGCATTGGCAGGCAAGCTGCAGAAGGACGAGCAGGCTACAATTCCCCCATCTTTTATCAGTGCAATTTTGACGGCCAACTAGCTGAAAATGTTTGAGAGGGTTTATCTAATGTTCCTTCGTTAGATTTTAGCTCATCTTGCTCTGGCTATCATTAGTTGTTGATCTTCAGATTGTTGATGTTCATAACCGAGGGAGAGAGAGAGACTACCTTTTCATTGTTGTTTGATCAATAGGACTGTAAAGTTCCCCAAATGCAAGAGGACTCCCGTGGGGTTCACGTATTTGCCGAAATCCATTCAGGTGTATTTTGTGGCTTTTGGCGAATGTGTTCTAATGATCTAAAGTCTCGCTGTTGCTACTGCCTGCCTGTAAACACACAGTCCAGTTCAACGTGATTGATGGAAGGCCTGTGTGGCAAATGGCTAG
>NC_059230.1:6152969-6207969 GCF_020615455.1 Coregonus clupeaformis
AACTCTTTAACATCATCCTTAGCTCTGGCATCTTCCCCAATATTTGGAACCAAGGACTGATCACCCCAATCCACAAAAGTGGAGACAAATTCGACCCCAATAACTACCGTGGGATATGCGTCAACAGCAACCTTGGGAAAATCCTCTGCATTATCATTAACAGCAGACTAGTTCATTTCCTCAGTGAAAACAATGTACTGAGCAAATGTCAAATTGGCTTTTTACCAAATTACCGTACGACAGACCACGTATTCACCCTGCACACCCTAATTGACAAACAAACAAATGAAAACAAAGGCAAAGTCTTCTCATGCTTTGTTGATTTCAAAAAAGCTTTTGACTCAATTTGGCATGAGGGTCTGCTATACAAATTGATGGAAAAACATTATAAAATCCATGTACACAAACAACAAGTGTGCGGTTAAAATTGGCAAAAAACACACATATTTCTTTCCACAGGGCCGTGGGGTGAGACAGGGATGCAGTTTAAGCCCCACCCTCTTCAACATATATATCAACAAATTGGCGAGGGCACTAGAACAGTCTGCAGCACCCGGCCTCACCCTACTAGAATCTGAAGTCAAATGTCTACTGTTTGCTGATGATCTGGTGCTTCTGTCACCAACCAAGGAGGGCCTACAGCAGCACCTAGATCTTCTGCACAGATTCTGTCAGACCTGGGCCCTGACAGTAAATCTCAGTAAGACAAAAATAATGGTGTTCCAAAAAAGGTCCAGTTGCCAGGACCACAAATACAAATTCCATCTAGACACCGTTGCCCTAGAGCACACAAAAAACTATACATACCTCGGCCTAAACATCAGCGCCCACAGGTAACTTCCACAAAGCTGTGAACGATCTGAGAGACAAGGCAAGAAGGGCCTTCTATGCCATCAAAAGGAACATAAAATTTGACATACCAATTAGGATCTGGCTAAAAATACTTGAATCAGTTATAGAACCCATTGCCCTTTATGGTTGTGAGGTCTGGGGTCCGCTCACCAACCAAGAATTCACAAAATGGGACAAACACCAAATTGAGACTCTGCATGCAGAAATCTGCAAAAACATCCTCCGTGTACAACGTAAAACACCAAATAATGCATGCAGAGCAGAATTAGGCCAATACCCGCTAATTATCAAAATCCAGAAAAGAGCCGTTAAATTCTATAACCACTTAAAAGTAAGCGATTCCCAAACCTTCCATAACAAAGAGATGAACTTGGAGAAGAGTCCCCTAAGTAAGCTGGTCCTGGAGCTCTGTTCACAAACACATTCAGACCCCACAGAGCCCCAGGACAACAACAACAACAACAACAACAACAACAACAACAACACAATTAGACCCAACCAAATCATGAGAAAACAAAAAGAGAATTACTTGACACATTGGAAAGAACAAACAAAAAAACAGAGCAAACTAGAATGCTATTTGGCCCTAAACAGAGAGTACACAGTGGCAGAATACCTAACCACTGTGACTGACCCAAACTTAAGGAAAGCTTTGACTATGTACAGACTCAGTGAGCATAGCCTTGCTATTGAGAAAGGCCGCTGTAGGCAGACCTGGCTCTCAAGAGAAGACAGGCTATGTGCACACTGCTCACAAAATGCCCACAAAGAATTCGAAAACAAACCCAATGTTGATAAACTCCCTTATCTACTGGGTGAAAAACCACAGTGTGCCATCACAGCAGCAAGATTTGTGACCTGTCGCCACAAGAAAAGGGCAACCAGTGAAGAACAAACACCATTGTAAATACAACCCATATTTATGTTTATTTAACTACTTAAGTACTTTAACTATTTGCACATTGTTACAACACTGTATATAGACATAATATGACATTTGAAATGTCTTTATTCTTTTGGAACTTCTGAGTGTAATGTTTACTGTTAATATTTATTTTTTATTTCACTTTTGTTTACTATCTACTTCACTTGCTTTGGCAACGTTAACATACGTTTCCCATGCCATTAAATTGAATTGAATTGAGAGAGAGAGAGAGAGAGAGAGAGAGAGAGAGAGAGAGAGAGAGAGAGATAGAGAGATAGAGAGAGATCCTCTGACATGAACAGACACACACAAACAAAACAACACAAGCGAGAAACGAGGCAGACAACCTTAGAGACATCGCCTCAAACAATCTGACACAAAATAAGATGGATGCCTTTTAACCAGTTTTCCCAGTTGTACCCAGAGAGGTCAGAAAGGCAGATGAAGTATGTCGAGAGCTTGGGACTATGAGCTTATATCTGCAAAAAAAATAGGATTCTGAGATAATTGGCTTTAAAGTTCCAAATCCTCATGTGTAGCTCAGTTGGTAGAGCATGGCACTTGCAACGCCAGGGTTGTGGGTTGTGGGTTCCCACGGTGGGCCAGTATTTTTTTTAATGTATGCACTCACTCTGGATAAGAGCGTCTGCTACATTACTAAAATGTAAATGTATGATGTCAGCAATTGTTATCTTCTATTATTTTTTACTTAAAAGGAGGGAGGGCGGGAGGGAGGGAGGGAGGGAGGGAGGGAGGGAGGGAAAAAGATAAGATAATGATTTTATTATCCTCACGGGGACATTTTGGTTACGGCTCTGTGCATATATAATACAATCTTCCATAGACAATGAATCCAGGTAGAACGTTCATGAGAGATCAATGATCATCTGTCTACTATATATACAGTGAGGGAAAAAAGTATTTGGTCCCCTGCTGATTTTGTATATTTGCCCACAGAAAAAGAAATGATCAGTCTATAATTTTAATGGTAGGTTTATTTGAACAGTGAGAGACAGAATAACAACAAAAAAATCCAGAAAAACGCATGTAAAAAATGGTAGACATTGATTTGTATTTTAATGAGGGAAATAAGTATTTGACCCCCTCGCAATCAGAAAGATTTCTGGCTCCCAGGTGTCTTTTATACAGGTAACGAGCTGAGATTAGGAGCACACTCTTAAAGGGAGTGCTCCTAATCTCATTTTGTTACCTGTATAAAAGACACCTGTCCACAGAAGAAATCAATCAATCAGATTCCAAACTCTCCACCATGGCCAAGACCAAAGAGCTCTCCACGGATGTCAGGGACAAGATTGTAGACCTACACAAGGCTGGAATGGGCTACAAGACCATCGCCAAGCAGCTTGGTGAGAAGGTGACAACAGTTGGTGCGATTATTCGCAAATGGAAGAAACACAAAAGGTCCCTCGACCTGGGGCTCCATGCAAGATCACACCTCGTGGAGTTGCAATGATCATGAGAATGGTGAGGAATCAGCCCAGAACTACACAGGAGGATCTTGTCAATGATCTCAAGGCAGCTGGCAACAACTTCACCGCATCAAAGGGACGATGGACGGCGCCATGTACCGTCAAATCTTTCCCTCAGCCAGGGCATTGAAAATGGGTCGTGGATGGGTATTCCAGCATGACAATGACCCAAAACACACGGCCAAGGCAACAAAGGAGTGGCTCAAGAAGAAGCACATTAAGGTCCTGGAGTGGCCTAGCCAGTCTCCAGACCTTGATCCCATAGAAAATCTGTGACGGTTGGATCCAAAATGTGAGATTTTTGGTTCCAACCGCCATGTCTTTGTGAGACGCAGAGTAGGTGAACGGATGATCTCTGCACGTGTGGTTCCCACCGTAAAGCATGGAGGAGGAGGAGGTGTTATGGTGTGGGGGTGCTTTGCTGGTGACGACGTCAGTGATTTATTTAGAATTCAAGGCACACTTAACCAGCATGTCTACCACAGCATTCTGCAGCGATACGCCATCCCATCTGGTTTGGGCTTAGTGGGACTATCATTTGTTTTTCAACAGGACAATGACCCAACACACCTCCAGGCTGTGTAATGACTATTATACCAAGAAGGAGAGTGATGGAGTGCTGCATCAGAAGACCTGGCCTCCACAATCCCCCAACCTCAACCCCAAATGAGATAGTTTGGAATGAGTTGGACCGCAGAGTGAAGGAAAAGCAGCCAACAAGTGCTCAGCATGTGTGGGAAACGCCTTCAAGACTGTTGGAAAAGCATTCCAGTTGAAGCCGGTTGAGAGAATGCCAAGAGTGTGCAAAGCTGTCATCAAGGCAAAGGGGCGGCTACTTTGAAGAATCTAAAATCTAAAATATATTTTGATTTGTTTAATGCTTTTTTGGTTATTACATGATTCCATTCTTTTGACTGGTACTGTATATATATATATATATATATATAGTACAAAGGATTGTTTGGGTCTGTTCCTGGTGCCCTGGTGCCCAGGTGTCCTGGTGCCCAGGTGTCCTGGTGCCCTGGTGCCCTGGTGCCCTGGTGCCCTGGTGCCCTGGTGCCCTGGTGCCCTGGTGCCCTGGTGCCCTGGTGCCCTGGTGCCCTGGTGCCCTGGTGTCCTGGTGCCCTGGTGCCCTGGTGCCCTGGTGCCCTGGTGCCCTGGTGCCCTGGTGCCCTGGTGTCCTGGTGCCCTGGTGCCCTGGTGCCCTGGTGCCCGTACTGTAACATCTCCTAGAGGGGAGTACCTCAAACTCCTGACATAGAGGATGTCCATAGGCATGACATAGAGGCTGTCCATAGGCATGACATAGAGGATGTCCATAGGCATGACATAGAGGATGTCCATAGGCATGACATAGAGGATGTCCATAGGCATGACATAGAGGATGTCCATAGGCATGACATAGAGGATGTCCATAGGCATGACATAGAGGATGTCCATAGGCATGACATAGAGGATGTCCATAGGCATGACATAGAGGATGTCTGGGGTCCATCAGTACCTTGTGGGCTTTTGGGAAGGCTCTTATATCATAAATGACCTCCAGGTCTGTCTACTTGACCCCTAGCACCTTACTTGCAGAGTTAATCGTTTTTGTGTGTGTTTTTTTTATCTATTACATATTTCTCTGAGACATTTCAGATGATCCAATATGTTAAGACACAGAGAGGGATCAAAAATGTAGGTGAAGGTTGTATCTATAGATCAGAGGGTTGAGGTGAAGGTTGTATCTATAGATCAGAGGGTTGAGGTGAAGGTTGTATCTATAGATCAGAGGGTTGAGGTGAAGGTTGTATCTATAGATCAGAGGGTTGAGGTGAAGGTTGGAGGTACAGATCAGAAGGAGGGAGTATATTAAATAAATCATGAAAAGAGAGAAGGAGAGAGATCAATAAGGAGGTCAAAGTTGTGTTATATAGATTTGGATGTCAGAGAGAGAGGGGGTTATGAAAGAGAGAGAGAGTGTTATGAAAGAGAGAGAGAGTGTTATGAAAGAGAGAAAGAGAGGGTTATGAAAGAGAGAAAGAGGAGTATATAAAGATGTAGAAGGATAAGTATATAGAGATTTCAGGGGTACAAACTAAACTTAATTAGCTAGTCAAAATGAAACTTACTCTTCTTCTGTTAGGATAGTATATATGAGGTACATACTGTTCTGTTAGATAGGTTAATGTATATGAGATACATTATGTGAGGTACACTCACACACACACACACACACTCGTGTATAGATGCTGCTCAACCTCCCCAAGGTCAAGGGAGAGAGAGAGAGAGAGAGAGAGAGAGAGAGAGAGAGAGAGAGAAATAGTGGGTTGGACAGAGTCAGAGACAAAGAGATATAAATAGCAGTCCGTTCTGCTGGGCTGATAACCTGTGAGCCGTGCTCCACTGTAATGACACAGATGGACCTGATCTCACTCACCACACAAACACACACAGACAACGACACAGACACTGACACAGACACTGACACAGACACACACTAGAAAAAAGCTATTAGGCTGCGTTTACACAGGCAGCCCATTTCTGATCTTTTTGACCAATCAGATCTGAAAAACACACACATGCACACACAGCATTTTAACAAACTGCATTCTCACAGGGGGTTAGAGAGAGAGAGAGAGAGAGAGAGAGAGAGAGAGAGAGAGAGAGAGAGAGAGAGAGAGAGAGAGAGAGAGAGAGAGAGAGAGAGAGAGAGAGAGAGAGAGAGAGAGAGAGACAGATGACAGATGACAGAGACAAAGAGATATAAATACCAGTCTGTTCTGCTGGGCTGATAACCTGTGAGCCGTGCTCCACTGTAATGACACAGATGGACCTGATCTCACTCACCACACACTAGGGTTGGGCGGTAACTCCGCATTTTTAAGTTTAGGGTTAAGTTTAGGCATTAACTCAGAAATCTTAAAGTTAGGCATTAACTCTGAATGGTTAAGATCAAGGTTAAGGTTTGGGATAGGCTTAAAACAAAAATCTCAAAAACAACTATCTATCGCTGGATTCGAACATGCAACCTTTTGCACCAGAGGCAGATGCCGTCCAGAACCCGGTAGCAAAACCGAAACCTACTTAAACGTAACAGCGCTTACTGTTGCCCCTAGTGGCCTGTTTCCACGTCATCTCCCAACGTCCTCAGACATGGATGGAAGTCTAATACTGACTTGTATCACGAGTCACCTGGCTGATTAATTCAGCCACTTACTTAGATAACTAGCAAGTTAAACTTATGGGTCATGTTGACGCAGAATTCTGCGTTTTTCACACAGGCAAAAAAAGATAAAACGCATAACAAATATCTTGCTGCATTTTGTAAATGCAGATGTACAATGCTTCTTATTGTAATTCCTGCTCGGCATCAGACTGATGTTGTGCTTCAGTTGCACTTCTCCACTCGGGTGAGAATTCACGAATGGGCATTCAATCAATAGACAGTTCTCTCTCTCTCCACTCGGATGAGAATTCACGAACGGGCATTCAATCAATAGACAGTTCTCTCTCTCTCCACTCGGATGAGAATTCACGAACGGGCATTCAATCAATAGACAGTTCTCTCTCTCTCCACTCGGATGAGAATTCACGAACGGGCATTCAATCAATAGACAGTTCTCTCTCTCTCCACTCGGATGAGAATTCACGAACGGGCAGATCAGATCTATCAGCAGACAGCTGACTACTTTTTTCTGGTACTTTTCAGCCTACTTGGTAAAATGCAAGATTAACTTTAAGCAAAACATTAGGAAATGTAGCTGGCTACATTATTTTCTATGATAAACATTAGAAATATGATGGCCATGCATCGTTTTTTGCAACAAAAAAAAAAAACTTGCTTTTTCATTGTAAGCTCATTTACTCATGCCAGCTAAATAGCGTTGCACAAGATGACTGCAGGTGTTTACTTAAAAAGTAGCTACAAATATTCACATGTAATGAAAAACTTCAACGAAATAGTTTCAACGGTATTGACGGTGTAGAAAAACCATCCCGTGGCTATTTCCAAATACCCCGGTATACGGAATATACGGTATACCGCTCAAGCACACACACACACACACACACACACACACACACACACAGAGAGACACACATACACACACACTGACACAGACACTGACACACACACACACTCGAAAAAAGCTGTTAGGCTGCGTTTACACAGGCAGACCAATTTCAGATATTTTTGACCAATCAGCACACACACACACACACACACACACACACACACACACACACACACACAGCTGTACTTACTCTGTAACCTCCTCAGTGACCGTGTGTTCAACCTGTAGTCTGGAGTTGACTTCTATGAAGTAATGTTTCCCACGTTTATCAACTAGAAACTCCACCGTGCCCGCATTCTCATAGCCAACCTGTAGGGGGAGATGTAACATGTTAACATATAACAGAATCCTGGTAGCATTCTCATAGCCAACCTGTAGGGGGAGATATAACATGTTAACATATAACAGAATCCTGGTAGCATTCTCATAGCCAACCTGTAGGGGGAGATATAACATTTTAACATATAACAGAATCCTGGTAGCATTCTCATAGCCAACCTGTAGGGGGAGATATAACATTTTAACATATAACAGAATCCTGGTAGCATTCTCATAGCCAACCTGTAGGGGGAGATGTAACATGTTAACATATAACAGAATCCTGGTAGCATTCTCATAACCAACCTGTAGGGGGAGATATAACATGTTAACATATAACAGAATCCTGGTAGCATTCTCATACTCCAACCTGTAGGGGGAGATATAACATGTAGCATATTAGCAATATCAGCAGTATAGTTTTCATCATGTACAAACAACAATGTTAGCATTTTCATAGCCAAACTGGATATGACAGAGAGCCATTAGTAAATATACTATTATTATTATTATTATTATTATTATTATTATTATTATTATTATTATTATCATTATTATGTCATACACTATGCCTACGTTCTCATAGAGGCGTTATAACATCAGTTCGTATACAGTGCATTTGGAAAGTATTCAGAACCCTTGACTTTTTCCACATTTTGTTACGTTACAGCCTTATTCTAAAATGGATTAAATTAAATGGTTTCATCATCAATTTACACACATTACCCCCTTATGCAAAAGTGAAAACAGGCTTTTTGAAATCTTTGCACATTTATAAAACTAAAAAAACGTTAAAAAAAGTATTCAGATCCTTCGCTATGAGACTCGAAATTGAGCTCAGGTGCATCCTGTTTCCATTGATCATCCTTGAGATGTTTCTGCAACTTGATTGGAGACCACCTGTGTTAAATTGGACATGATTTGGAAAGGCACACACCTGTCTATATAAAGGTCCCACAGTTGACAGTGCATGTCAGAGCAAAAACCAAGCCATGAGGTCGAAGGAATTGTCAGTAGAGCTCCGAGACAGGATTGTGTCGAGGCACAGATCTAGGGAAGGGTACCAAAAAATGTCTGCAGCATTGAAGGTCCCCAAGAACACAGTGGCCTCCATCATTCTTAAATGGAAGAAGTTTGGAACCCCCAAGACATGACAGTCCGCTTGGAGTTTGCCAAAAGGCACCTAAAGACTCTCAGACCATGAGAAACAATATTCTCTGGTCTGATGAAACCAAGATTGACTCTTTGGCCTGAATGCCAAGCGTCACGTCTGGAGGAAACCTGGTACCATCCCTACGGTGAAGCATGGTGGTGGCAGCATCAGGCTGTGGGGATGTTTTTCAGCGACAGGGACTGGGAGAATAGCCAGGATCGAGGGAAAGATGAACGCAGCAAAGTACAGAGAAATCCTTGATGAAAACCTGCTCCAGAGCACTCAGAACCTCAGACTGGTGCGAATGTTCACCTTCCAACAGGACAACGCAGGAGTGGCTTCGGGACAAGTCTCTGAGTGGCCCAGCCAGAGCCCGGACTTGAACCCAATCGAACATCTCTGGAGAGACCTGAAAATAGCTGTGCAGCGACGCTCCCCATCCAACCTGACAGACCTTGAGAGGATCTGCAGAGAAGAATTTGAGAAACTCCCCAAATACAGGTATGCCAAGCTTGTAGCGTCATACCCAAGAAGACTCGAGGCTGTAATCGCTGCCAAACGTGCTTCAACAAAGTACTGAGTAAAGGGTCTGAATACTTATTTAAATGTAATATTTCATTTTTGTATTTTTAATAAATTAGCAAAATATTATAAAAACCTGTTTTTACTTTGTCATTATGGGGTATTGTGTATAGATTGATGGGGGGGGGGGGAAACAATTTAATCCATTTTAGAATAAGGCTGTAATGTAAAAAATGTGGAAAAAGTCAAGGGGTCTGAATACTTTCCGAAGGCACTGTATATGTTTAGATATGTACATTAAAAAAAAACCTGCTCTTTCAAACTCAAGGAAACAGTGTTGTGTCTAGAGAAATGCTGGAGAAAGATTATCATCATTAGCAGTATGTTAGCCTTAGAGCAAATATGACATCCAGGAGCTGAGCGGTGGAGCCCCATAGCAGCCTATCCCTACATAGTAACATTAGCCTTGGAATTGCCATATGTGACTGATAACCCAGGGCTGTAGAGTGTGTGTGTGTGTGTGTTTGTTTGTGTGTGTGTGTGTGTGTGTGTGTGTGTGTGGATGATTATTCCACCCTGTAGCGCCATAACACCTGAAGTATCATCTAAGCTGAATCAGGTGTGTTCAATAGCCTGCAAGCATGCACACACACACACACACACACACACACACACACCTTAAGGTAGGCTACTGTTAGCTGTTGGTCTGTTAGCCTACAAGGGAGGGAGGGAGGGAGGGAGAGAGAGGGAGAGGGGGAGGGAGAGAGAGCAGAGGGGAGAGAGAGAGAGAGAGAGAGAGGGGGAGACAGAGAGAGAGAGAGAGAGAGAGGGAGAGAGAGAGAGAGAGAGAGAGAGAGAGACAGAGAGAGAGAGAGAGAGAGAGAGAGAGAGAGAGAGAGAGAGAGAGAGAGAGAGAGAGAGGGCAGAGAGAGAGAGAGAGAGAGAGAGAGGAGAGAGAGAGAGAGAGAGAGAGAGAGAGAGAGAGAGAGAGAGAGAGAGAGAGAGAGAGGGAGGGGGAGACAGAGAGAGAGAGAGAGAGAGAGAGATAGAGAGAGAGAGAGAGAGAGGGGGGAGGGTAGCTAGGTCATGGAATGGTACATCACGTGTGTCTATGTAACACAGCGGTAAATCTACCAATCAATCAACATCATTGATTCGGTTAAATGGGTTGACAGGTCACTAAGGGAATTTAGGGTTACGTTCACGAACGGTTTAGAACAGGTTTAGAACATTTGTAGAAGAGTTAGGGAGGAGCACAGGGCAGCTGAGAATAGGTTTAGAACAGGTTTTGGAAAAACAATTTAATTTCTATTTAAAATAGAAATAAAACATATTTAAGTAATCGATAGATGGATGGATGGTGTGGAGGGCACTCTCTCTCCTCTAGTTCCAGACTCATGTCTCCCTCTTTCTCTCTCTCCCTCCCTCCCACCCACCCTCCCTATGTCAGTAGGAATTGATGATAATCTGAGCCAAATGTCAAAGTAATCTGATCCAATTTCTTTTCACACACACACACACACACACACACACACACACACACACGCTTACTTTGATCCAATTTCTCTGTGCAATTCATCGCTGCATGCTACCTAATCCTACCCATGACAAGCATTGCCAAGAGCAGAAACACACACACACAACCACACACCACGTCAATATGCCGACACATCATTTCTAAGAATATATTCTATTGTATCTCCTCTATTCTGTCACTATTTTATCAAGAGACAGATGGTTGTGGTTAGGATGGAGGGATGGAGAGGTAGAGAGAGATGGGAAAAATGTTTTGTGTTATATATATTTTTTAAATTACTAGTATTGACTTTGCTGATAGCTACTTTATTGACAAAAAAGGACTTACTATGACTGTGGTTGTCCCAGCTAGCACTAACAGTAAGTCGCTCTGGATAAGAGTGTCTGCTAAATGACTAAAATGTAATGTGGTGTAAATGGATGAGCGGAATACAGAAGAGAAGGCCAAGGATCTTCAGACAGCATCACTAGGGAACAGGTAGAGCTGGACAGATGGTACCACAATTGAGAGAGAGAGGGAGTGAGAGATAGAGAGAGAGAGGGACAGGGACAGGGACAGAGAGAGAGAGAGAGAGAGAGAGAGAGAGAGAGAGAGAGAGAGAGAGAGAGAGAGAGAGAGAGAGAGAGAGAGAGAGAGAGAGAGAGAGAGAGAGAGAGAGAGAGAGAGAGAGAGAGAAAGAAAGAAAATGAACTTAACCCTGTGTTTGAGAATCTCTGGGCAGAACTGTTGTCACCATGGCAACCAGCCTCATCAACCCGTCAAATAAAACAACATGAAACATGGTTACCGTGGTGATACGCTATAATGTATACGTTTTCTTCATCTGCAGTCCTTTCATTTGATTATATTCTCCCTTTCTTTTGTTTTCCTCTCTCTCTCTCTCTCTCTCTCTCTCTCTCTCTCTCTCTCTCTCTCTCTCTCTCTCTCTCTCTCTCTCTCTCTCTCTCTCTCTCTCTCTCTCTCTCTCTCTCTCTCTCTCTCTCTCTCTCTCTCTCTCTCTCTCTCTCTCTCTCTCTCTCTCTCTCTCTCTCTCTCTCTCTCTCCCCTCTTCTCTCTTTCTTTCTATCCTCCTGATTCCTGTTTACAAGCAAAAACTCCCCCCAGTGACAGTACGTACATACCCCAACCAGAAGCCATGGATTACAGGCAACATCCGCACTGAGCTAAAGGCTGCAGCTTTCAAGGAGCGGGACACTAACCCGGACGCTTATAAGAAATCCCGCTACATCCTCCGAGGAACCATCAAACAGGCAAAGTGTCAATACAGGACTAAGATCGAATCCTACAACTCCGGCTCTGACGCCTCATCGGAAGTAGCAGGGCTTAAAAATTATCGCGGATTACAAAAGGGAAACCCAGCCGAGCTGCCCAGTGACGCGAGCCTACCAGAAGAGCTAAATGACTTCTATGCAAGCAACACGGAACCAGCTGTTCCAGACGACTGTGTGATCACGCTCTCCATAGCCGATGTGAGGAAGACCTTTAAACAGGTCAACATTCACAAGGCCGCAGGGCCAGACGGATTACCAGGGCGCGTATTCAGAGTATGCGCTGACCAGCTGGCAAGTGTCTTCACTGGCCTTTTCAACCTCTCCCTGACCCAGTCTATAATACCTACATGTTTCAAGCAGACCATCATAGTCCCTGTGCCCATCATTAAGTTTGCGACGTTGCGACGGTGGTAAGCCTGATCACCAACGACAATGAGTGTGGTGCCAGGACAACAACCTCTCCCTCAACGTCAGCAAGACAAAGGAGCTGATCGTGGACTACAGGAAACAGAGGGCCGAGCACGCCCCCATTCACATCGACAGGGCTGTAGTGGAGCGAGTCGAGAGCTTCAAGTTCCTCGGTGTCCACACCACTAAGGAATTATCATGGTCCAAAACACACCAACACAGTCGTGAAGAGGGCACGACAAAGCCTATTCCCCCTCAGGAGGCTGAAAAGATTTGGCATGTGCCCTCAGATCCTCAAAAAGTTCTACAGCTGCACCACTGAGAGCCTCTTGACTGGCTGCATCACCACTTGTTACGGCAACTGCAAGGCACCCGACTGCAAGGCGCTACAGGGGGTACTGCGTACGGCCCAATACATCCCTCCCTGCCATACAGGACCTCTATACCAGGCGGTGTCAGAGGAAGAACCTACATTCTTTCAAAGACTCCAGCCACCCAAGTCATAGACTGTTCACTCTGCTACCGCAAGGCAAGTACCGATGCACCAAGTCTGGAACCAACAGGATCCTGACCAGCTTCTATCCCCAAATAGCTATCCGGATCCTGCATTAACTTTTTTTTGACTCATGCTGCTACTGTTCACTATCTATCCTGTTGCCTAGTCACTTTATTCCTAGTTATATGTACATATCTACCTCAACTACCTCGTTCCCCTGCACATGGACTCAGTACTGGTACCCTGTGTATATAGCATAGTTACCGTTACTAATTGTGTATCTATTATTACTTTATTATAACGTGTTCTACTTTTCTATTATTTCTCTATCTATGTTCTTTCTCTCTGCGTTGTTGGGAAGGGCCCGTAAGTCAGCATTAAACTGTTAGTCCACACCTGTTGTTTACGACGTATGTGACGAATGAAATGTGATTTGATTTGATGCACGAAATACACACTCACACACTCACACTTCTCCACTCCCTATATTCTGTAACTTGTCAACAAGACGAGTCCCGGTACAATAGAGTCTTCAAGCTTCTACTACTTCTATACAGTTCTCTCTCTCCTCTTCTCCCTGCCTCCTCCTCAACTTTAACTCTCACTCTGTGTGTGTGTGTGTGTGTGTGTGTGTGTGTGTGTGTGTGATTTGTATGTTGTTTGTGATACACTGCGGTACTTGATACTTCCTAAGGAAGTGAGGGAGGGAGGGAGGGAGGGAAAGAAACGGGTCAGAGAGAAGTAATAACATCCATGAGTGTGTGATTGTGTGTGTGTGTGTGTGTGTGTGTGTGTGTGTGTGTGTGTGTGTGTGTGTGTGTGTGTGTGTGTGTGTGTGTGTGTGAGTGTGTCTACTTGTCTGTCCTCTAAGTGTGAGCGTGTGTGACTATGTGACTATGAATGAAATAGCCTCCTGTATGCATCAATGAATAACTGATTAGGAAGCTAACCCAGACATTACACTATGGAGGAGAGAGAGCGAGAGAGAGAGAGAGAGAGAGAGAGAGAGAGAGAGAGAGAGAGAGAGAGAGAGAGAGAGAGAGAGAGAGAGAGAGAGAGAGAGAGAGAAAAAGACAGCTCAAAGACGTTGCTCCCGCATCTGGAGTTAGATAAACTTGGATTATTTGGCAGGGATATATACAGGATGCTACCCTCCACAACATAACCTTCACTCCAAACCAAAACTCCAAACCTACAACCTGATTTTGGACGGAATTACCTGGAAGGATTTCTACTACGTTGGATTACTATTCTCAAACTATACAGCAAATGCACACCATCCAACCTGGAACTGAGTGAGTAATGTTTAGTCTGAAGCTATTTTTTACTTCCAAAAA
Organism: Coregonus clupeaformis; assembly: GCF_020615455.1. Taxonomy (NCBI): domain Eukaryota; kingdom Metazoa; phylum Chordata; class Actinopteri; order Salmoniformes; family Salmonidae; genus Coregonus; species Coregonus clupeaformis. The sequence goes on from NC_059230.1 coordinate 6,167,337, forward strand.
CCAAGAAGAAAAATACACTACTATGATATATTTTATTTTATAAGGACTGAATGCTAAGGCTACCAAGCTTGTTAGGACAAAGAGATACAACTTCAATTAGCACTGACGTGTGAAGTGAGAGGTGTCAAAGCCCTTGAGCCCAACAATGGCAGGAGAGTCGCACAGTCTACCCCAACCAAATGGAGAGGCCTTAGAAGCACCCTCCCGCTGTTCAGAGGTCATTAAAATACAGTACCCTCTGTATTTAAAGAATGATAAGACACTAACAGAGTACAAAATTAAGTCTGGAGACACTTTGCTGACTTGTGTGATAGAAAAAGCTTCTTCTACTTTCCCCAACGCACAAGTGGTTATCTCAACCCTGCTTGCTACCATGAAAATACTTCCACCCTGCTACCATACAGCAGGTTAACACAAGTATTTCCCAGTGACTGTGCATCAAAACCAAATGCCCACCACTCCACCCTGGACGTGAACAGCCTTTACGAACAGCTCCTCCTAAACAAACACCAGTGCCCACCTTCGCCCGGACCCTAAAGGATATCGCCCTCAACCGCAGACCCAACACCTCACACAGGAGCAACAGATCAACAGACACCCCGCCCAGACCAGCGAGACACTCTCCCAGACCTGCGGGACCCCCCCCCAGGACCTACACATAGAGGACCCCCGTCGAGAGGACCTACATCCAGACCACAGCACCACCAGCCACATCCAGACCCACACCCCAACCAATTAACACCTCCCCAAGTCAACCATGCCCACACCCCATTAAGGCCCCCTCAGATCAGACCTATGCCCCTCCTACCCACCCCAAGCCCCACACTCACGCAAAGAGGGCGTCAACATGAAAGTCACACATACGCCCAGGCCGTGAGCAGGCAAACAGGCCCAACCCCCACTCTTACACTAGCCAATGGCATGTACCAGATGATCAGTAGGCTCTACTCACACTTACTGGCCTGAGGCAAAACCACACGACTAACAACATTAGACACTTTATGGAACACAAAGCAGGCCCAACACCCACTCAACCTTTAAACAGGTTAACATTCACAAGGCCGCAGGGCCAGATGGATTCCTGCCTAAAGAGCAGGAACCTGGACTTCACCAAAGAAATCTGAAATACTGACATACCCCAATCCACAAAAGTGGAGACAAATTTGACCCCAGCAACCTTGGGAAGATCCTCTGCATTATCACTAACAGCAGACTAGTTCATTTCCTCAGTGAAAACAATGTACTGAGCAAATGTCAAATTGGCTTTTTACCAAATTACCATACGACAGATCATGTATTCACCCTGCACACCCTAATTGACAAACAAACAAACCAAAACAAAGGCAAAGTCTTCTCATGCTTTGTTGATTTCAAAAAAGTTTTTGACTCAATTTGGCATGAGGGTCTGCTATACAAATTGATGGAAAGTGGTGTTGGGGGAAAAACATACGACATTATAAAATCCACGTCCACAAACAACAAGTGTGTGGTTAAAATTGGCAAAAAAAACACAGATTTCTATCCACAGGGCCGTGGGGTGAGACAGGGATGCAGTTTAAGCCCCACCCTCTTCAACATATATATCAACAAATTGGCGAGGGCACTAAAACAGTCTGCAGCACCCGGCCTCACCCTACTAGAATCTGAAGTCAAATGGCTACTGTTTGCTGATGATCTGGTGCTTCTGTCACCAACCAAGGAGGGCCTACAGCAGCACATAGATCTTCTGAACAGATTCTGTCAGACCTGGGCCCTGACAGTAAATCTCAGTAAGACAAAAATAATGGAGTTCCAAAAAAGGTCCAGTTGCCAGGACCACAAATACAAATTGCTTCTAGACAGTGTTGCCATAGAGCACACAAAAAACTATACATACCTCAGCCTAAACATCAGCGCCACAGGTAACTTCCACAAAGCTGTGAACGATCTGAGAGACAAGGCAAGAAGAGCCTTCTATGCCATCAAAAGGAACATAAAATTCGACATACCAATTAGGATCTGGCTAAAAATACTTGAATCAGTTATAGAACCCATTGCCCTTTATGGTTCTGAGGTCTGGGGTCCGCTCACCAACCAAGAATTCACAAAATGGGACAAACACCAAATTGAGACTCTGCATACAGCAGAATTCTGTAAAAATATCCTCTGTGTACAACGAAAAACACAAAATAATGCATGCAGAGCAGAATTAGGCCAATACCCGCTAATGATCAAAATCCAGAAAAGAGCCGTTAAATTCTATAAGGAAGCGATTCCCAAACCTTCCATAACAAAGCCATCACCTACAGAAAGATGAACTTGAGGAAGAGTCCCCTAAGCAAGCTGGTCCTGGGGCTCTGTTCACAAACACAAGCAGACCCCACAGAGCCCCAGGACAACAACACAATTAGACCCAACCAAATCATGAGAAAAGAAAAAGAAAATTACTTGACACATTGGAAAGAATTAACAAAAACACAGAGCAAACTAGAATGCTATTTGGCCCTAAACCGAGAGTACACAGTGGCAGAATACCTGACCACTGTGACTGACCCAAACTTAACGAAAGCTCGGTGCCAGGAAAATGACCTCTCACTCAACGTCAACAAAACAAAGGAGATGATCGTGGACTTCAGGAAACAGCAGAGGTTGCACCCCCCAATCCACATCGACGGGACCGCAGTGGAGAAGGTGGAAAGCTTCAAGTTCCTTGGCGTACACATCACTGACAAACTGGTCCACCCATGCAGACAGTGAGGTGAAGAAGGCACAACAGAGCCTCTTCAATCTCAGGAGGCTGAGGAAAGTTGGCTTGGCACCTAAAACCCTCACAAACTTTTAAAGATGCACAATTGAGAACATCCTGTCGGGCTGTATCTCCGCCTGGTACGGCAACTGCACCGCCTCCAACTGCAAGGCACTCCAGAGGGTGGTGCATTACCAGGGGCAAACTACCCGCCCTCCAGGACACCTACAGCACCTGATGTCACAGGAAGGCCAAAAAGATAATCAAGGATATCAACCACCCGAGCCACTGCCTGTTCACCCCGCTATCATCCAGAAGGCGAGGTCAGTACAGGTGAAAAACAGTTTCTATATAATGGCCATCAGACTGTTAAATAGCCATCAATAGCACATTAGAGGCTGCTGCTGCCTATTGAAATCACTGGCCACTTTAAGAAATGGAACACTTTAATAATGTTATATTCTTCTATTCTGTTCCTTGCTTAGATTTGTGTATATTGGGTATATGTTGTGAAATTCATAGATACTACTTATTAGATATTACTGCACTTTCGGAGCTAGAAGCACAAGCATTTTGCTACACCCGCAATAACATCTGCTAAACACGTGTATGTACACGTCAAGAGAAGACAGGCTATGTGCACACTGCCCACAAAATGAGGTGGAAACTGAGCTGCACTTCCTAACCTCCTGCCAAATGTATGACCATATTAGAGACACATATTTCCCTCAGATTACAGACATCCACAAAGAATTCAAAAACAAACCCAATGTTGATAAACTCCCTTATCTACTGGGTGAAATACCACAGTGTGCCATCACAGCTGCAAGATTTGTGACCTGTTGCCACAAGAAAAGGGCAACCAGTGAAGAACAAACACCATTGTCAATACAACCCATATTTATATTTATTTATTTTCACATTTGTACTTTAACTATTTGCACATTATTACAACACTGTATATATACATAATATGACATTTGAAATGTCTTTATTCTTTTGGAACTTCTGAGTGTAATGTTTACTGTTAATATTTATTATTTATTTCACTTTTGTTTACTATCTACTTCACTTGCTTTGGCAATGTTAACATACGTTTCCCATGCCAATAAAGCCCTTAAATTGAATTGAATTGAGAGAGAGAGAGAGAGAGAGAGAGAGAGAGAGAGAGAGAGAGATAAAGAGAGAGAAAGAGAGAGCGAGAGCAAGAGAGAGAGAGAGAGAGAGAGAGAGAGAGAGAACCCATTGCCCTTGATGGTTGTGAGGTCTGGGGTTTGCTCACCAACCAATAATTCACAAAATGGGACAAACACCAAATTGAGACTCTGCATGCATAATTCTGCAAAAACATCCTCCATGTACAACGTAAAACACCAATTATAAACTGTGTGGTTGGAGCCCTGAATTCTGATTGGCTGACAGTAGTGGTATATCAGACCATATACCACGGGTATGATAAAACACTTATTTTTACTGCTCTAATTATGTTGGTAAACAGTTTATAATAGCAATAAGGCACCTCGGGGTTTGTGATATATGGACAATATACCACGGCTAAGGGCTGTGTCAAGGCATTCCGTGTTGCGTCGTGCGTATAAGAACAGCCCTTAGCAGTGGTATATTGGCCATATACCACACCCCCTCGGGCCTTATTGCTTAAATAATGCATGCAGAGCAGAATTAGGTTGACACCCGATAATTATCAAAATCCAGAAAAGAGCCGACAAAACAAGGATCTGGCTAAAAATACTTGAATCAGTTATAGAGTCCCCTAAGCAAGCTGGTACGGGGACTCTGTTCACAAACACAGCAGCAAGATTTGTGACCTGATGCCACAAGAAAAGGGCACCCAGTGAAGAAAAAACACCATACAACCCATATTTATATTTATTTTCCCTTTTGTACTTTAACTATTTGCACATTGTTACAACACTGTACATAGCCATAATTTGACATTTGAAATGGCTAAATTCCTTTTAAACTTTTGTGCGTGTAATGCTTACAGCTCATTTTTGATTGTTTATTTAACTTTTGTTTATTATTTATTTCACTTGCTTTGGCAATGTAAACATATGTTTCCCATGCCAATAAAGCACTTTGAATTGAGAGAGAGAGAGAGAGAGAGAGAGAGAGAGAGAGAGAGAGAGAGAGAGAGAGAGAGAGGAGAGAGAGAGAGAGAGAGAGAGGAGCAGAGAGAGAGAGAGAGAGAGAGAGAGAGAGAGAGAGAGAGAGAGAGAGAGAGAGAGAGAGAGAGAGAGAGAGAAGCAGAGACAGAGACAGAGACAGAGACAGAGACAGAGACAGAGACAGAGACAGAGAGGGAGGGGAGGAGAGGGGGAGTGGTTGAGAGAGAGAGAGAGAGAGAGAGAGAGAGAGAGAGAGAGAGAGAGGGAGGGGAGGAGAGGGGGAGTGGTTGAGAGAGAGAGAGAGAGAGAGAGAGGGAGGGGGGGAGAGGGGGAGTGGTTGAGAGAGAGAGAGAGAGAGAGAGAGAGAGGGAGGGGAGGAGAGGGGGAGTGGTTGAGGGAGAGGGAATTAGACAGCAACAACACTGGCTAGCAGATACAGGAGGTTGGGAAGGATGGGCTCGTGGTAATGGCTGGAGAGGAATGGGGACTGGCTCGTGGTAATGGCTGGAGAGGAATAAATGGAATGGTATCAAATACATCAAACACATGGTTTCCATGGAGAGAGAAAGAGAGAGGGAGGGGAGAGAAGGAGAGAGGGAGGGGAGAGAAGGAGAGAGGGAGGGGAGAGAAGGAGAGAGGGAGGGGAGAGAAGGAGAGAGGGAGGGGAGAGAAGGAGAGAGGGAGAGAAGGAGAGAGGGAGGGGAGAGAAGGAGAGGGAGGGAGAGAAGGAGAGAGGGAGGGGAGAGAAGGAGAGAGGGAGGGGAGAGAGAGAAGTAGATAGGAGAGAGAAGGAGATATGGAAGGAGAGTGTGAGAAATAGAGGTGAAGGAGAGAGGGAGAGGAGAGATGGAAGGAGAGAGGGAGTGGAGAGATGGAAGGAGAGAGGGAGAGGAGAGATGGAAGGAGAGAGGGAGAGGAGAGATGGAAGGAGAGAGGGAGAGGATAGATGGAAGGAGAGAGGGAGTGGAGAGATGGAAGGAGAGAGGGAGAAGAGAGATGGAAGGCGAGAGGGAGAGGAGAGATGGAAGGAGAGAGGGAGTGGAGAGATGGAAGGAGAGAGGGAGAGGAGAGATGGAAGGAGAGAGGGAGAGGAGAGATGGAAGGAGAGAGGGAGAGGATAGATGGAAGGAGAGAGGGAGTGGAGAGATGGAAGGAGAGAGGGAGAAGAGAGATGGAAGGCGAGAGGGAGAGGAGAGATGGAAGGAGAGAGGGAGTGGAGAGATGGAAGGAGAGAGGGAGAGGAGAGATGGAAGGAGAGAGGGAGTGGAGAGATGGAAGGAGAGAGGGAGTGGAGAGATGGAAGGAGAGAGGGAGAGAAGGAGGTGAAGGCTCAGAACACATTATCTATGGTCAGAGGCAAATTAGCAGAGGGGGACAGTAAATATAGAAAAGTGCTGACTTTTGTGTGTGTGTGTGTGTGTGTGTGTGTGTGTGTGTGTGTGTGTGTGTGTGTGTATTCATCCAACCCGTCTTTCATTAGCGCCTGTCCCTCTGAGGGAAAGAGGGAGGGTGAGAGAAAGAGAGAGAGAGAGAGAGATGTAAACAAAATAATAATACCCATCACTCCTTGAAATGACTCCAGGGCTGTGTTCCAAAGCTGTCTGGCTACCCATCCACACGGCTCTGGCCAAACACCACGCCCACTAACATTTCCGTAGCGATAGAGAATTCAATTCAGTCGTCAGGCAAGTTCCAAATGGCACCCATCCCCTATAGAGTGCACTACTTTTGATCTGAGCCCATAGGGATATAGGGAACGGGGTGCCGTTTGGGACACAGACCCTGGAGTTGCTTATCATATTTGGCAAGGGGCTGCAAAATTGTGTTCATGTGGTCTGTTGAGGAGGGCTAGCGGTTTAAGGCTGGACCGGCAACTCTTCTTTATGAGAGACAGAGCATGGGTCTCGGATTCCTACGCTGCACTACTGAGGGCCCCAACAGTTAACACAGCAGGTGGGACTAATGTCTCTTAGGCTGCTGGAGAGAGTCATGGGGGGGGGGGTCCAGGAGGTGCTGCCTGAACCAGTGAGGAGGGGGCTGGAGCAGCCTGGGGAGGAGGGGCTACCACCGTTTCCACCAATTGACAGCAGAGACTGGGGAGAACGTACTGTCTTTGAACACTCTGAGCCTGGGGGAGTTTGAGGAGGTGGGGGGTAAGGCGCTGCACACCCTCAGTATTAATCACATCAGGAGCATAGTGAAGGGGCATCAGCGGCAGGGGGTTGTGGGGGCTGAGAGCATGGCAGGATACAGGCAGTGGCAGGGGGTTGTGGGGGCTGAGAGCATGGCAGGGTACGGTAAGCTCCCAGGGCCAAAAAGATCAGGGGACCTCCAGTGGAGGGTATTACGTGGAGCCCTGGCCACCAATAGCAGGTTGGCTCGGGTTGACCTGGGAGTCGGGGAGGTGTGTCCGTTTTGTGCAATGACTGAGACTGTTCATCGTGTTTTTTCTGTGTGTGGCAGGGTAATGCTGTCACTGTTGGACTCTCTGTGTGTGGCAGGGTAATGCTGTCACTGTTGGACTCTCTGTGTGTGGCAGGGTAATGCTGTCACTGTTGGACTCTGTGTGGCAGGGTAATGCTGTTACTGTTGCTGGACTTCTGTGTGTGGCAGGGTCATGCTGTCACTGTTGGACTCTGTGTGTGGCAGGGTAATGCTGTTACTGTTGGACTCTGTGTGTGGCAGGGTAATGCTGTTACTGTTGCTGTTGGACTCTCTGTGTGTGGCAGGGTAATGCTGTTACTGTTGCTGTTGGACTCTCTGTGTGTGGCAGGGTAATGCTGTTACTGTTGGACTCTGTGTGTGGCAGGGTAATGCTGTCACTGTTGGACTCTGTGTGTGGCAGGTGTGACGTCACGAGAGGCTACACAGCTTTCAGCGGGATTGCTCAAGTAGTGAACAGGAGACCCAGGTTCCAATCAAAACAAGGATTTTATTAAAGGTCTTGGGAAATAACGAAAGTATAACACAATTCTGTTCTCTGGCTCTTTAAGGGTTAACAGTTCAGGGATGTCTCTTCCACATCCAAAATCATCACTCTCACTCAGCTCAAATAACTTTTCCCCAGTCTTACTGTATTCCACGTTGCAGCTAGTGGCCAACCCAGCAAAAAAGTCCTTCCAAATGTCTCTCCCGTATTTCCACAGGGGTGCATATATCCAAAGGTGAGAGGTATTTCCCAAAGGCTAAGTATCTCCAAATCCTTATATTCCTCAGCGGAAGTGGACGTGGGCAGCACTCTTGTCCTCCAGAGAGCCCAGGTTGGAGACTGTGTCTCTTCACCCCCACACACTCCTCCTCCGTGTGTCTCTTCCCCTTCCCCAAACCTTCAGCTCATCAGCTCCTCATTTGTTTCAGCTGCGTGGGAAGATTGGCCATAGAGGGGTGGAGTTCCCGACGCACTACCAGCAGATGGGTCCATAGCTGTCTGGGTTTGCAGCCACCTCAGGGGGATGCAACGTCCCTCCAGGACACAGCCTCTCGTGACATCACACATCCTCCTCGGGACCGACGTCCTCCCGGGTAAAGGCAGCGAAGAAGGCATCACGCCGGGAGAGGGCGTCCGCATTGCCGTGGTGCTTGCCAGCCTGCTCTCTCTTCCAACTCCTCCACCTCTAGGACCAGGGACCAAGCCTCCTGCTGTCTCTCCTTGAGTTTCTTACTGAACGCATCAGCCTTGGTTTGTAGAGTTTAGCTTCTGCTGAGCATCTTCAGTTCCTTCTCTCTCTCTGCCTCCGCATTCTTCATCTTGTTCTCCAACACCTTGTACTTCTCCTCTGCCTTCTTCTGGACCTCCCTGACTACCTGCGCAGGGTCTCCTCCACACTCGATGGTCCTGCGCAGCCCTCTCCAGCTCCCTCCTGTTGCTTGAAGGAGCTCTGTTGGAGATTTAGCTGGAGGATATCTAACTCTTCTGTCTTCATGTCTAACTGTTGCTTTTAACAAACGATACCTCTCAGCGGTCCCCTTCAGACCAGACCGTTCTTTTGTCCAGATTCTGTAGCTCCGTCTCTGTGTCGGTCTGGGCACCTGCCATCCCTATCAGAGCCCGGGCGGGAGTGAGTAACTCGGAGGATTGCAGGAGCCCTTCCCAGGATGAGTCTTGCTTCTCCGTTTCCGAGGTACCTCGGTTATCCTCTCCTGAGACTCTCTCCAGAGTGGGTAAAAAGGCTGGGCAGTCTCGTCCAATTAGGGACAGGGACGGGGAGGAATCAACCACCCCGTCGTCGTGTATGGTTTCCCGTGTGCTGGTCATTGTAAGTTCAGTAATGGGGTATTCTCTGGTGTCCCCATGGCACACATGGAAACTGGGAGACTTTTCCCGGGGTCAGACACGTTGAGCCCACCAAACTCATACGCACCAGGGTGGCCCGGCTACCAGAATCCAGTAAGGCCTCCACATCAGCAGTGATTTACAGTTACCGGGCAGGTGGGGGTCGATCTGGAACGCCATCTACGACTCCCAAGAGCGAGGCAAAACGGTGTGTGGGTGCTGAGCTGGAGGACTCGCGCCCAGTGGGCATAGGTTCATCGGCTGGTTTCCACATCTGCCAGGAGATATGTCCCATCTCCCCACACCGGTAACACTGTCGAGAGTTTCCCTCCTGGTGTACTCTTCTTGGACCCGCCTGGTTTCTGGCTCCCCCTGGAGCCGGGATAAGTCTGACGTGGCTGGGTTCGAGACCTTGGGGTCCTCTTGGACCTGGGTTCTTCCCATTTGTGGTGGGCCGCCACTTCTGGGGTCTTTTTCGGGAAGCATCAGCATCTCCGCTGTGGCCTGGTACTTTTTCCACAGCTTCCACGGTCAGATCAGCCGTGGTCAAGGCCTGTTGACTGATGAACCGTTTTGCCTCACCAAGGCAGGGCGCGTGGTAACGATCCACCACAACGGCTCCACCACCGCGCTGCTGTATTCCTCTGCGGATCCAGCCATTTCTTGCGATCTGGACAAGTTCATGCATCTGCGCTCGAGGAGGTTGGTCTGGTTGGAAGGTCCAGCTGTAAAGCGCTGGGCCATCAAACTTTGTGAGTCCCATATCTGCTGAGGATCTCAGACTTCCGGGGGCATCATAGTCAGTAACATCTGGTGGGCCAGGTCCTGAAGCATTAAGTGATTCCCCGGTTAGAAAGGGGGCTAACAGACCAACCCACTGTTGCTTGGGCCAGGCTTCCTAGTGGCCGTGGCCTCAAATGCATGCAGGTATGCCTCAATGTCATCGTAGCTCCCATCTTAGATATAAAGTCACTTGCCTTTATTGGGCGGGTATTTTGGACCAACCTCTGTCTCTGCAACTGCAATTCCTCTGCCTTCCAGAAGGTTGGCTTTCTTTTGCTCCTCCAAAGAGAGCCACGTTTACTTGCATCTGCGGCGTACTGGCCAGCAACAAGGCTTTCAACTATGTCCTCCATTTCGCAGTGGGTGTGGAGCGCCCACGGCCAACTTGGAAAACTGGGTGATCAAACCTTCGGTATCCTCTCTGACATGCACTATTAACGCTGTGCGCCTGTATTCTCCACCATCTCGTGAGACGCCACGGAGGCTACCACAGCTTTCAGCTGGGATTGCTCAAGTAGTGCAAGGAGACCAGGTTCAATCAAAACAAGGATTTTATTAAAGGTCTTGGGAAACTAACGAAAGTATAATACAATTCTGTTCTCTTGTGGCTCTTTAAGGGTTAACAGTTCAGGGGATGTTCCTCTTCCACATCCAAAATCATCACTCTCAGCCTCAAATACTTTTTCCCCCAGTCTTACTGTATTCCACGCTGCAGCTAGTGGCCAACCCAGCAAAAGTCCTTCCAAATGTCTCTCACGTATTTCCACAGGTGCATATATCCAAAGGTGAGTATTTCCCAAAGGTAAGTATCTCCAAATCCCTATATTCCTCATGGAAGTGGACGTGCAGCACTCGTCCTCCAGAGAGCCCAGGTTGAGACTGTGTCTCTTCACCCCCACACACTCCTCCGTGTGTCTCCCCTTCCCAAACCTTTCAGCTCATCAGCTCCTCCATTTGTTTCAGCTGCGTGGGAAGATTGGCTATAGAGGGGTGGGAGTTCCCGACCATACCAGCAGATGGAGCCATAGCTGTCTGGGTTTTGCAGCCACCTCTAGGGGGATGTAACGTCCCTCCAGGACACAGCCTCTCGTGACATCACACAGGGTAATGCTGTTATTGTTACTGTTGGACTCTGTGTGTGGCAGGGTAATGCTGTTACTGTTGGACTCTGTGTGTGGCAGGGTAATGCTGTCACTGTTGGACTCTGTGTGTGGCAGGGTAATGCTGTTACTGTTGGACTCTGTGTGTGGCAGGGTAATGCTGTCACTGTTGGACTCTGTGTGTGGCAGGGTAATGCTGTTACTGTTGCTTTGGACTCTCTGTGTGGCAGGGCACGCTGTTATGTTGCTGTTGGACCTCTGTGTGTGGCAGGGTAATGCTGTTACTGTTGGACTCTGTGTGTGGCAGGGTAATGCCGTTACTGTTGCTGTTGGACTCTGTGTGTGGCAGGGTAATGCTGTTACTGTTGCTGTTGGACTCTCTGTGTGTGGCAGGGTAATGCTGTTACTGTTGCTTTTGGACTCTCTGTGTGTGGCAGGGTAATGCTGTCACTGTTGCTTTTGGACTCTCTGTGTGTGGCAGGGTAATGCTGTCACTGTTGCGGTTGGACTCTGTGTGGCAGGGTAATGCTGTCACTGTTGCGGTTGGACTCTGTGTGGCAGGGTAATGCTGTAACTGTTGCGGTTGGACTCTGTGAGGCAGGGTAATGCTGTCACTGTTGCTGTTGGACTCTGTGTGGCAGGGTAATGCTGTCACTTTTGGACTCTGTGTTTGGCAGGGTAATGCTGTCACTTTTGGACTCTGTGTGTGGCAGGGTAATGCTGTTACTGTTGCTGTTGGACTCTCTGTGTGTGGCAGGGTAATGCTGTTATTGTTGCTGTTGGACTCTCTGTGTGTGGCAGGGTAATGCTGTCACTGTTGGACTCTGTGTGTGGCAGGGTAATGCTGTCACTGTTGGACTCTGTGTGTGGCAGGGTAATGCTGTTATTGTTACTGTTGGACTCTGTGTGTGGCAGGGTAATGCTGTTATTGTTGCTGTTGGACTCTCTGTGTGTGGCAGGGTAATGCTGTCACTTTTGGACTCTGTGTTTGGCAGGGTAATGCTGTCACTTTTGGACTCTGTGTGTGGCAGGGTAATGCTGTTACTGTTGCTGTTGGACTCTGTGTGTGGCAGGGTAATGCCGTTACTGTTGCTGTTGGACTCTCTGTGTGTGGCAGGGTAATGCTGTCGCTTTTGGACTCTGTGTGTGGGAGGTTGGGGGTGTTTGTGATGACGTATGAAACGGTCAAATGTGTTTTGTTGAACTTTTTGTTTGGCCAAGTTGGAAGCGGAGGGACAGACCAGGTTATTATTCAAAGGGATGGTCTCTGCACACCTGGTCTCTGCACACCTGGTCTCTGCACACCTGGTCTCTGCACACCTGGTCTCTGCACACCTGGAGATGTTTCAGGAGGTATGTGGGCTCTCTCTCTCTCTCTCTCTCTCTCTCTCTCTCTCTCTCTCTCTCTCTCTCTCTCTCTCTCTCTCTCTCTCTCTCTCTCTCAATCATCTCTTGGTCGATTCAGGAGCCGGACAGATACAGTATGCTGCAGTGGACTGGACAGTATGACTTACTGAAACACACACACACACACACACACACACAAGCACCGTAAGCTGATGAGAGCAAGGGGGATATGAAGGAAGAATGGAAAAGGAAGTAAAAAGACGGACAGAGAATCAGAGAGGGTTTAAAAGACCTGATGATGACAGAGAATCAGAGAGGGTTTAAAAGACCTGAGATTGACAGAGAATCAGAGAGGGTTTAAAAGACCTGAGATTGACAGAGAATCAGAGAGGGTTTAAAAGACCTGAGATTGACAGAGAATCAGAGAAGGTTTAAAGAGGGAGAAGAGAGAGGGAGGGAGAAAAAAATGATCCCTCTCATCACTAAAGGAAATAAATAGAGAAAACTGAGAGTACAAAGAGACAGAAAGAGAGGAGAGAAATAGACAGAGAGAGGAAATGAGAGAAGAGGGGAGAGAGAAGAGGGGAGAGAGAGAGAAAGAGACGAGAGAGAGAGAGAGAGAGAAGAGGGGGAGAAATAGAGAGAGAGCAAGAGAGAGAGAGCGAGAGGGCGAGAGAGAGCGAGAGAGAGAGAGAGAGAGAGAGAGAGAGAGAGAGACCTGGCCCTGACAGTAAATCTCAGTAAAACAAAAATAATCGTGTTCCGAAAAAGGTCCAGTTGCCAGGACTACAAATACAAATTCCATCTAGACACCGTTGCCCTAGATCACACAAAAAATGACACATACCTCGGCCTTCCACTTCCACAAAGCTGTGAACGATCTGAGAGACAAGGCAAGAAGGGAACATGCCATCAAAAGGAACATAAAATTCGACATACCAATTAGGATCTGGCTAAAAATACTTGAATCAGTTATAGAACCCATTGCCCTTTATAGTTGTGAGGTCTGGGGTCCGCTCACCAACCAAGAATTCACAAAATGGACAAACACCAAATTGAGACTCTGCATGCAGCATGCAGCAGAATTCTGCAAAAATATCCTCAGTGTACAACGAAAAACACCAAATAATGCATAGAATTAGGCCGATACCCACTAATGATCAAAATCCAGAAAAGAGCCGTTAAATTCTACAACCACTTAAAAGGAAGCGATTCCCAAACCTTCCATAACAAAGCCATCACCTACAAAGAGATGAACTTGGAGAAGAGTCCCCTAAGCAAGCTGATCCTGGAGCACAAACACAAACAGACCCCACAGAGCCCCAAGACAACAACACAATTAGACCCAACCAAATCATGAGAAAACAGAAAGAGAATTACTTGACACAGAATTAACAAAAAAGCAGAGCAAACTAGAATGTTATTTGGCCCTAAAAAGAGAGTACACAGTGGCAGAATACCTGACCACTGTGACTGACCCAAACTTAAAGAAAGCTTTGACTATGTACAGACTCAGTGAGCATAGCCTTGCTATTAAGAACGGCCGCCGTAGGCAGACCTGGCTCTCAAGAGAAGACAGGCTATGTGCACACTGCCCACAAAATGAGGTGGAAACTGAGCTGCACTTCCTAACCTCCTGCCAAATGTATGACCATTTAGAGACAAATATTTCCCTCAGATTACACAGACCCACAAAGAATTAGAAAACAAATCCAATTTTGATAAACTCCCATATCTATTGGGTGAAATACCACAGTGTGCCATCACAGCAGCAAGATTTGTGACCTGTTGCCACAAGAAAAGGGCAACCAGTGAAGAACAAACACCATTGTAAATACAACCCATTTTTATGTTTATTTATTTTCCCATTTGTACTTTAACTATTTGCACATTGTTACAACACTGTATATATACATAATATGACATTTGACATTTGAAATGTCTTTATTATTTTGGAACTTCTGAGTGTAATGTTGACTGTTAATATTTATTGTTTATTTCACTTTTGTTTACTATCTTCTTCACTTGCTTTGGCAACGTTAACACACGTTTCCCATGCCAATAAAGCCCTTAAATTGAAAAAAAAAATGAATTGAAATTGAATTGAATTGAGAGAGAAATAGACAGAGAGAAATAGACAGAGAGAGAGAGAAATAGACAGAGAGAAATAGACAGAGAGAGAGAGAGAGAACGAGCAATGAGAAAAAATCTCATTCCATTCTCACTCAATAAATTCTCCTTCAAATTTCTGTTCAGTCATTTTCTCCCTCCATCCCTCTCTTTCTCTCTACAGACATTGTGGCATGATTTAGATTTGTTAACAGGAAGAATCTTTCCTTCCCTCTCTCTCTCCTTCCTTCCCTCCATCCCTCCCTCCATCCCTTGTGCATGTCCTCTGCCCTGACAGGGCTATTGTCATTACACAGCTGACTGGACAAGATAGAGAGAGAGAGAGACACATATTTCCCTCAGATAACACAGATCAACAAAGAATCTATTGGGTGAAATACCACAGTGTGCCATCACAGCAGCAAGATTTGTGACCAGTTGCCACAAGAAAAGGGCAACCAGTCTCCTGAGTGGCGCAGTGGTCTAAGGCAGAGATCCTGGTTCGAATCCAGGCTCTGTCGCAGCCGGCCGCGACCGGGAGACTCATGGGCGGCGCACAATTGGCCCAGCGTCGTCCAGGGTAGGGGAGGGAATGGCCGGCAGTGATGTAGATCAGTTGATAGAGCATGGCGTTTGCAACGCCAGGGTTGTGGGTTCGTTTCCCACGGGGGGCCAGTATAAAAAAAAAAGATGTATTCACTAACTGTAAGTCGCTCTGGATAAGAGCGTCTGCTAAATGACTAAAACGTAAATGCAGTGAAGAACAAACAGAATTGTAAATACAACCCATATATTAATGTTTATTTATTTTCCCATTTGTACTTTAACTATTTGCTCATTGTTGCAACACTGTATATACAGTGGGGGAAATAAGTATTTAGTCAGCCACCAATTGTGCAAGTTCTCCCACTTAAAAAGATGAGAGAGGCCTGTAATTTTCATAATAGGTACACGTCAACTATGACAGACAAATTGAGAAAAGAAAATCCAGAAAATCACATTGTAGGATTTTTAATGAATTTATTTGCAAATTATGGTGGAAAATAAGTATTTGGTCACCTACAAACAAGCAAGATTTCTGGCTCTCACAGACCTGTAACTTCTTCTTTAAGAGGCTCCTCTGTCCTCTACTCGTTACCTGTATTAATGGCACCTGTTTGAACTTGTTATCAGTATAAAAGACACCTGTCCACAACCTCAAACAGTCACACTCCAAACTCCACTATGGCCAAGACCAAAGATCTGTCAAAGGACACCAGAAACAAAATTGTAGACCTGCACCAGGCTGGGAAGACTGAATCTGCAATAGGTAAGCAGCTTGGTTTGAAGAAATCAACTGTGGGAGCAATTATTAGGAAATGGAAGACATACAAGACCACTGATAATCTCCCTCGATCTGGGGCTCCACGCAAGATCTCACCAAGTGGGGTCAAAATGATCACAAGAACGGTGAGCAAAAATCCCAGAACCACATGGGGGGACCTAGTGAATGACCTGCAGAGAGCTGGGACCAAAGTAACAAAGCCTACCATCAGTAACACACTACGCCACCAGGGACTCAAATCCTGCAGTGCCAGGCGTGTCCCCCTGCTTAAGCCAGTACATGTCCAGGCCCATCTGAAGTTTGCTAGAGTGCATTTGGATGATCCAGAAGAGGATTGGGAGAATGTCATATGGTCAGATGAAACCAAAATAGAACTTTTTGGTAAAAACTCAACTCGTCGTGTTTGGAGGACAAAGAATGCTGAGTTGCATCCAAAGAACACCATACCTACTGTGAAGCATGGGGGTGGAAAGATCATGCTTTGGGGCTGTTTTTCTGCAAAGGGACCAGGACGACTGATCCGTGTAAAGGAAAGAATGTGTGGGGCCATTTCGAGTGAAAACCTCCTTCCATCAGCAAGGGCATTGAAGATGACATGTGGCTGGGTCTTTCAGCATGACAATGATCCCAAACACACCGCCCGGGCAACGAAGGAGTGGCTTCGTAAGAAGCATTTCAAGGTCCTGGAGTGGCCTAGCCAGTCTCCAGATCTCAACCCCATAGAAAATCTTTGGAGGGAGTTGAAAGTCTGTGTTGCCCAGCGACAGCCCCAAAACATCACTGCTCTAGAGGAGATCTGTATGGAGGAATGGGCCAAAATACCAGCAACAGTGTGTGAAAACCTTGTGAAGACTTACAGGAAATGTTTGACCTGTGTCATTGCCAACAAAGGGTATATAACAAAGTATTGAGAAACTTTTGTTATTGACCAAATACTTATTTTCCACCATAATTTGCAAATAAATTCATTAAAAATCCTACAATGTGATTTTCTGGATTTTTTTTCTTCTCATTTTGTCTGTCATAGTTGACGTGTACCTATGATGAAAATTACAGGCCTCTCTCGTCTTTTTAAGTGGGAGAACTTGACTAAATACTTTTTTCCCCCACTGTATATATATATATATACACACGTATACAGTGGGGAGAACAAGTATTTGATACACTGCCGATTTTGCAGGTTGTCCTACATACAAAGTATGTAGAGGTCTGTAATTTTTATCATAGGTACACTTTAACTCTGAGAGATGGAATCTAAAACAAAAATCCAGAAAATCACATTGTATGATTTTTAAGTAATTAATTTGCATTTTATTGCATGACATAAGTATTTGATTACCTACCAACCAGTAAGAATTCCAGCTCTCACAGACCTGTTAGTTTTTCTTTAAGAAGACCTCCTGTTCTCCACTCATTACCTGTATTAACTGCACCTGTTTGAACTCGTTACCTGTATAAAAGACACCTGTGCACACTCTCAATCAAACAGACTCCAACCTCTCCACAATGGCCAAGACCAGAGAGCTGTGTAAGGACATCAGGGATAACATTGTAGACCTGCATAAGGCTGGGATGGGCTACAGGACAATAGGCAAGCAGCTTGGTGAGAAGGCAACAACTGTTGGCGCAATTATTAGAAAATGAAAGAAGTTCAAGATGACGGTCAATCACCCTCGGTCTGGGGCTCCATGCAAGATCTCACCTCGTGGGGCATCAATGATCATGAGGAAGGTGAGGGATCAGCCCAGAACTACACGGCAGGACCTGGTCAATGACCTGAAGAGAGCTGGGACCACAGTCTCAAAGAAAACCATTAGTAACACACTACGCCGTCATGGATTAAAATCCTGCAGCGCACGCAAGGTCCCCCTGCTCAAGCCAGCGCATGTCCAGGCCCGCCTGAAGTTTGCCAATGACCATCTGGATGATCCAGAGGAGGAATGGGAGAAGGTCATGTGGTCTGATGAGACAAAAATAGAGCTTTTTGGTCTAAACTCCACTCGCCGTGTTTGGAGGAAGAAGAAGGATGAGTACAACCCCAAGAACACCATCCCAACCGTGAAGCATGGAGGTGGAAACATCATTCTTTGGGGATGCTTTTCTGCAAAGGGGACAGGACGACTGCACCGTATTGAGGGGAGGATGGATGGGGCCATGTATCGCGAGATCTTGGCCAACAACCTCCTTCCCTCAGTAAGAGCATTGAAGATGGGTCGTGGCTGGGTCTTCCAGCATGACAACGACCCGAAACACACAGCCAGGGCAACTAAGGAGTGGCTCCGTAAGAAGCATCTCAAGGTCCTGGAGTAGCCTAGCCAGTCTCCAGACCTGAACCCAATAGAAAATCTTTGGAGGGAGCTGAAAGTCTGTATTGCCCAGCGACAGCCATGGTTTCTGTACCAAATATTAAGTTCTGCTTTTCTGATGTATCAAATACTTATGTCATGCAATAAAATGCAAATCAATTACTTAAAAATCATACAATGTGATTTTATGGATTTTTGTTTTAGATTCCGTCTCTCACAGTTCAAGTGTACCTATGATAAAATTTACAGACCTCTAAATGCTTTGTAAGTAGGAAAACCTGCAAAATCGGCAGTGTGTCAAATACTTGGGGGGGGTTTAGGGCCATAAGCAAACAAGAAAATGGTCATCCAGAGGCTGGTGATTTCAATGCAGTGAAACTGAAATCTGTTTTACCTCATTTCTACCAGCATATCAGCTGTACAACTAGAGATGAAAGAACCTACTACATCTCCTTTACTCTACACACAGAGACGCATACAAAGCTCTCCCTCGCCCTATCCTCACGATACAAAGCTCTCCCTTCTCACCATTCCTGCTTACAAGCAAAAACTCAAACATGAAGTACCAGCTCAATACGGAAGTGGTCCGATGAATCGGATGCGAAGCTACAGGACTGTTTTGCTAGCACAGACATTTTAGTCATTTAGCAGACGCTCTTATCCAGAGCGACTTAAGGTTAGTTAATTAATCTTAAGATAGAGACATTTACATTTTAGTCATTTAGCAGACGCTCTTATCCAGAGTGACTTACAGTTAAGTGAGTGCATACATATTATTTTTATTTTTTATACTGGCCCCCCCGTGGGAATCGAACCCACAACCCTGGCGTTCCAAACGCCATGCTCTACCAACTGAGCTAAGTCCCTGTCGGCCATTCCCTCCCCTACCCTGGACGACGCTGGGCCAATTGTGCGCCGCCCCATGGGTCTCCCGGTCGCGGCCGGCTGCGACAGAACCTGGACAACCACATATCACAGTCATAGAAACTTTTCCTCAATGAAGTAGTTATCAGCAAAGTCAGAGCTAGAAGGGGGGAGGGGTTAAGTGTTGGTTCAGGATATTATTATTTCATTTTTTTTTTTAGGGGGTGGGGGTCGAGGTGAGGAGGGGGACTATTTCAGATACTCTTTGAAGAGGTAGGGTTTCCGGTGCTTTTCGGGAAGATGGGCAGGGACTCTGCTGTCCTAGCTTCAGGGGGAAGCTGGTTCCACCACTGTGGCGCCAGGACAGAGAGGAGCTTGGACTGGGCTGAGTGGGAGCGGCCCTCCTGTAGGGGTGGTAGGGCCAAGAGACCCGAGGTGGCAGAACGGAGTGCTCGGGTTGGGGTGTAGGGTTTGAGCATAGCCTGAAGGTAGGGAGGAGCAGTTCGTCTTGCTGTTCCGTAGGTAAGCACCATGGTAGTGGGGTAGTGAGCTTCGACTGGAAGCCAGTGTGCGGAGGAGTGGGGGTGACATGAGAGATCTTGGGAAGGTTGAAAACCAGCCGGGCTGCAGCGTTCTGGATAAGTTGCAGAGGTTTGATGGCACAAGTGGGGAGCCCAGACAACAGCGAGTTGCAGTAGTCCAGACGGGAGATGACAAGTGCCTGGATTAGGACCTGCGCCACTTCCTGTGTGAGGTAGGGTCGTACTCTACGGATGTTGTAGAGCATGGACCTGCAGGAGTGAGCCACTACTTTGATGTTTTCAGAGAAAGACAGGGTGTAGAGAGAAAAAAATGTAAGTTTAAGATAACATTTCCCTGCAATTCTACACATTTTGCCATGGGAAAGATTTTGCAATTTATATCTCATTCTATGCAATTCTACACATTTTGCCATGGGGTGTAGAGAAAATGTTGCCGTTTTAAAGCACGTTTTGTCTGCAATTCTACACATTTTGCCATGGGGTGGAGAGAAATGTTTGCAGTTTTGAATATGATATCTGAGTGAGAGTGACTAACAAAATCAACAGGGACACCCCCCCGGTCGGTAATATGACCATGATTACTACAAGTTTAGATAACTGGCTAGACTAATTTACTGTTGTGAGTTAGTATAGTAGAATACACAAGGTGCAATATAGAAATTTGGTTGTGCATCTTTTCTTTTGCTTTGTCAGTCAATTAGCCATGTCAGCAAAATACATTTCGATTGGTCAATTGAGACCACGACTGAGTTCCGACGGGCCGCCAGTTGGTCTACATGGTGATTGACAATGGAACTAATTCCTCACACACACACACACACACACACACACACCACTACAGACGGACACACACACGCTGATAGACCTGTCTTAAAAGTAGTGATTTGATTGACAGACTATTACTAACGGCAGCATCCATGCTGTACACTTCTGTAGAAAAGCAATAAGGTCTTGATTGCAATTGATATTTCAATGGAAGTAGTGTGTGTCGTGTGTGTGTGTGTGTGCAGGGGAGAACGTTCTCCGTCTATGTATCCATCACATAAAGACAAATACTAAACCGCCTGATATAATCTCTCTCTCTCTCTCTCTCTCTCTCTCTCTCTCTCTCTCTCTCTCTCTCTCTCTCTCTCTCTCTCTCTCTCTCTCTCTCTCTCTCTCTGTCTCTCTGTCTCTCTGTCTCTCTGTCTCTCTCTCTCTGTCTCTCTGTCTCTCTGTCTCTCTCTGTCTCTCTTCTCTCTCTCTCTCTCTCTCTCTCTCTCTCTCTCTCTGTCTCTCTCTCTCTCTCTCTCTCACTCACTCCCCCTACTCTCTCCCCCTCTCTCTCCCTCACTCTAACTTAGGCTCCCTCACTCTACTTAGGCTTCACTTGTCAAACAACAGCAGAATGCATCATGAGACAGACAGAGCAGAATATACCTGTCACACACACACTCACACACACAGACTCACACACGCTGACACACACACATACTGACACACACACACAAACGGACACACACAGTAATCTACCTAAGGGATAACAACAGTCTTTCTCACTCTGACATGACAGGGTTGAACTATCTCACAAATTACTCTGGAATGAAAAAAACAACACCCTCCATCCCAAAGGGTATCCTATTTCCTGTTCCCTATTTAGTGCACTACTTTTGTAATGCACTGTATAGGGTGTAGGGAATAGGGTACCATTAGAGACGGAGGCCACAGCTAAAATGTCAACATAGAATATTGTATTTTCTCCCTCCATTCTCTCTCTCTCTCTCTTCCTTTCCATCCTGTTGTTTCATTGTCTGTCCTCTCCCTTCATCACTCCTCTCTTCTCTCTCTCTCTCTCTCTCTCTCTCTCTCTCTCTCTCTCCCCCCCCCCCCCCCCCCCCCCCCCCCCCCTCTCTCTCTCTCTCTCTCTCTCTCTCTCTCTCTCTCTCTCTCTCTCTCTCTCTCTCTCTCTCTCTCTCTCTCTCTCTCTCTCTCTCTCTCTCTCTCTCTCTCTCTCTCTCTCTCTCTCCTCCCCTACCTTCTCCTCTCCTCCCTCCTCTCCTCTCCATCTCTCCTCTCCTCTTCATCTCTCCTCTCCCCTTACATCACATCCAGGACTTACCTTCCTTACTCATCCTCTCTTCTCTCCATCTCTCATTCCTCAACCTCTTCAGAACCTCTCCTCCCTTCTATCCCTTCATACAGGACTCAAACAGGAAGTATCAGTGACACACTCAAACAGGAAGTACCAGTGACACACTCAAACAGGAAGTACCAGTGACGCACTCAATGAAGCGGATGATAAACTACAGGACTGTCACGGTCGTCTATGTCGTCCAAGTATGACCAAGCAACGTGTCCAAGAAACATGACTTTATTAAACAAAGTAACCAAATACAAAACAAAGACGACTCAATGAAGTCCACGGTACACAGACCAAAAACGGAACAAAAACCCACAAACAAAGGTGAAAACACACAGTTTAAATATGGCTCCCAATCAGAGATATGAGCGACAGCTGACACTCGTTACCTCCGATTGGGAGTCATCTGACTAATCAACACCAACCACCAAACATAGAACTGAACAACTAGAAACCCAACATAGAAATAAACCCAAAGAAAATGAACAACCCTGGCTCAAATATCAAAGTCCATGGAGCCAGAGTGTCACAGTACCCCCTAAGGTGCGAACTCCGGGCGCACCAGCATACAGTCTAGGGGGAGGGTCTGGGTGGGCGTCTGTCCATGGTGGCGGCTCTGGCCCCGGTCGTGATCCCCACCCCACCATAGTCACAACCTGCTTAAGTAACCTCCCTCCACATGACCACCCCCCAACTAAACCCCCACAGGATTAAGGGGGCAGCACTGGACTAAGAGGCAGCACCGGACTCAGGGGCAGCACCGGACTAAGGGGCAGCACCGGGCTAAGGGCAGCACCGGGCTAAGGGGCAGCACCGGGCTAGGGGCAGCACCGGGCTAAGGGGCAGCACCCGGACTAAAGGGCAGCTCCCGGACTGAATGGGCGGATCCTGGCTGGCTGGCTCTGGCCGGATCCTGGCTGGCTGGCGGATCCGGGCTGGACGGCTCTGGCGGATCCTGGCTGGGACGGCTCTGGCGGATCCTGGCTGGGCGGCTCTGGCGGATCCCTTGCTGGGCCGGCTCTGGCGGATCCTGGCTGGGCGGCTCTGGCGGATCCTGGCTGGACGGCTCTGGCGGATCCTGGCTAGACGGCTCTGGCGGATCCTTGCTGGACGGCTCTGGCGGATCCTGGCTGGGCGGCTCTGGCGGATCCTGGCTGGGCCGGCTCTGGCGGATCCTGGCTAGGCGGCTCTGGCGGATCCTGGCTGGACCGGCTCTGGCGGATCCTGGCTGGGACGGCTCTGGCGGATCCTTGCTGGACGGCTCTGGCGGATCCTGGCTGGACGGCTCTGGTGGATCCTGGCTGGACGGCTCTGGCGGATCTGGCTGCTCATGGCTGGCTGTGGATCTGGCTGCTCGTGGCTGGCTGGCGGGTCTGGCTGCTCATGGCTGGCTGACGGATCTGGCTGCTCATGGCTGGCTGGCGGATCTGGCTGCTCATGGCTGGCTGGCGGATCTGGCTGCTCTGGCTGGCTGTACGGATCTGGCTGCTCATGGCTGGCTGTGAGATCTGGCTGCTCATGGCTGGCTGACAGATCTGGCTGCTCATGGCTGGCTGACCGGATCTGGCTGCTCATGGCTGGCTGATGGTGCTGGCTCGGGGGCTGGCGGTGGAGGCGGACCCCAGCCTCGGATTGCGGTCATCACCTCCAGCAGGGCGGCTCCCATCTGCAGGAGCTGCTCTTGCTGGTCCCGAACCTGGGCTTCCAGTCCAGTATGGGCTGCGTCGGCTCCTGTTGATTCCATAGCTGGTGTATGATTCTGTCTGGCGGAAGGCTCTAGCGGCTCCTGTCTGGCGGAAGGCTCTAGCGGCTCCGGTCTGGCGGACGGCTCTGAAGGCTCATGGCAGACGGGCGGCTTTGCAGGCTCAGTACAGACGGGCGGCTTATGCAGCGCTTTGGCAGACGGGCAGTTCAGACGCCATAGGGCAGACGGGCAGTTCAAGCGCCGTTGGGCAGACGGGCAGTTCAGGCGCCGTTGGGCAGACGGCCAGTTCAGGCGCCGTTGGGCAGACGGCAGACTCTGGCCGGCTGGCAGCGCACTCCCGTAGGCTCGTGCGTGGAGCAGGAACAGGCCGGGCTGGACTGGTGACGCACCCCGTAGGATTCGTGCGTGGAGCAGGAACAGGCCGGGCTGGACTGGTGGCGCGCCCGGAGGATTGCGTGCGTGGAGCAGGAACAGGCGGGCTGGGCTGGCGACGCGCACCGTATCCCTGGTGCGAGTGGCCGGAACAGGCGGGCGGGCTGGCGACGCACACGTGGACCTGGTGCGTGGGTAGGAACAGGCGGTCGTCAGGAACACACACCACTGGCCTTAACTGGGGATCAGGACCGGCCGGACCGGACTGGTAACACACTTCAGTCTCTCACGCGCGTGCCACAACAACTTCCCCTCCCTCTACTGCCAATGGCTCCCCCGTAATCCGATAGCCTTCTCTCCACATCTCCCTGTGGCGGCCTCCTGCTGCCCAGGCGCCCAAGCCATGTGCCCCCCAAAAATTTTTTTGGGGTTGCCCTCGTCCTTCCGGCGATGGCCCTGCTGATGCCGTTGCTCCTCTTCTGCCAGGTTCTCCCCCTTCATCGTCCTCCGGTACCGGACGGCCTCCTCCTGCGTAATATGTCCCCAGCCGAGGAGGACATCCACCAGCGTTTCTCTCCATACCTGGCGCTTCCTCCCCAAGAAATTCTTGGGTAGTACTCTCGGGCTTCCAGCCTTGCCTCCCGTGCTGACTCCTCATATCGCCGCCTCGGCTTTAGCTGCCTCCCGCTCTTCACGAGGACGGCGATATTCTCCGGTTGATCCCAAGGCCCTTACCATCCAGAATCTCCTCCCATGTCCATGAATCCCTTTATGGGAGTCCATAAATCCTGTGTAGGTAGGTCCTGTTGCCGCTTGACACGCTGCTTGGTCTTTTTGTGGTGGGTTTTTCTGTCACGGTCGTCTATGTCGTCCAAGTATGACCAAGGCGCAACGTGTCCAAGAAACATGACTTTATTAAACAAAGTAACCAAATACAAAACAAAAGACGACTCAATGAAGTCCACGGTACACAGACCGAAAACGGAACAAAAACCCACAAACAAAAGGTGAAAACACACAGTTTAAATATGGCTCCCAATCAGAGATAACGAGCCGACAGCTGACACTCGTTACCTCCGATTGGGAGTCATCTGACTAATCAACACCAACCACCAAACATAGAACTGAACAACTAGAAAACCCAACATAGAAATAAACCCAAAAGAAAATGAACAACCCTGGCTCAAATATCAAAGTCCATGGAGCCAGAGTGTCACAAGGACATATCACAGACTGGAATACTTTCCGGGATTCATGTGATGGCATTGAGGAGTTTACCACATCAGTCACCGGCCTCATTAATAAGTGCATCAACAACGTCGCCCACACAGTGACCGTACGTACATACATATCACAACCAGAAGCCACGTACATATCCCAACCAGAAGCCACGTACATATCCCAACCAGAAGCCACGTACATATCCCAACCAGAAGCCATGTACATATCACAACCAGAAGCCACGTACATATCCCAACCAGAAGCCACGTACATATCCCAACCAGAAGCCATGTACATATCCCAACCAGAAGCCACGTACATATCACAACCAGAAGCCATGGATTACAGGCAACAGTGAGCTAAAGGCTAGAGCCACCGCTTTCACGGAGCGGGATATTAATCTGGACGCTTATAAGAAATCCTGCTACGCCCTCCGACGAACCATCAAACTGGCAAAGTGTCAATATAGAACTGAGATTGAATCCTACTACACCGGCTCTGACGCTCATCGGATGTGGCAGGGGCTGGCAAACAATCCGTAAATTACAAAGGGGAATCCAGCCGCGATCTGCCCAGTGACATGAGCCAACCAGACAAGCAAAAATGCCTTCTATGCTCGCTTCGAGGCGAGCAACACTGAACCATGCATCATAGCACCAGCTGTTCCGGATGACTGTGCGATCACGCTCTCCGTAGCCGATGTGAGCATAGACCTTTAAACAGTGTCAACATTCACAAGGCCTCGGGGCCAGACGGATTACCAGGACGCGTGCTCAGGGGATGGCTCCAACTCACACATGGGCGTTCTGGGTGCCCATGGCCGGCTTGGGGGAGACCCCAAGAGGGGGTACCAGCCCCCACACCCGGATTCATCCACAAGGGGGCGCCACCTGTCGTTGGCAAGTGTCTTCACCGGCATTTACAACCTCTACCAGACTCAGTCTGTATGACTATCGCCCCTTAGTCATGAAATGCGTTGAAAGGCTGGTCATGGCTCACATCAACAGCATCAGCCCAGACACCCTGGACCCCACTCCAATTCGCATACCGCCCCAACAGATCCACAGATGATGCAATATCTATTGCACTCCACACTGCCCCTCTCCCACCTGGAAAAAAAAAAGGAACACCTACGTGAGAATGCTGTTCATTGACTACAGCTCAGCGTTCAACACCATAGTGCCCACTAAGCTAAGGACCCTGGGATTAAACACCCCCCCCTTTGCAACTGGATCCTGGACTTCCTGACGGGCCGCCCCCAGGTGGTGAGGGTAGGCAACAACACATCCCCCACGCTGACCCTCAACACGGGGGGCCCCTCAGGGGTGCGTGCTTAGTTGACTCCTGTACTCCGTGTTCACCAACCACTGCATGGATGCGCACGATTCCAACACCATCATTAAGTTTGCCAATGACACGACGGTGGTAGGCCTGATCACCTACGACGATGAGGCAGCCTATAGGGAGGTCAAAGACCTGGCAGTGTGGTGCCAGGACAACAACCTCTGCATCAACGTCAGCAAGACAAAGGAGCTGATCATGTACTACAGGAAATAGAGGGCAGAGCACGCCCACATTCACATCGACAGGGCTGTAGTGGAGCGAGTCAAGAGATTCAAGTATCCTTGGTGTCCACATCACTAAGGAATTATCATGGTCTAAACACACCAACAAAGGCAGGACAAAGCCTCTTCCCCCTCAGGAGGCTAAAAGATGTGTCATGGGCCCTCAGATCCTCAAAAAGTTATTCAGCTGCACCTATGAGACCATCTTGATTGGCTGCATCACCGCTTGGTATGGCAACTGCTTGGCATCCGACTGTAAGACCCTAAAAATGATTAAAGACTCCAGCCACCCAAGTCATAGATTGTTCTCTCTGCTCCGCACGGCAAGCAGTACTGGAGCGCCAAGTCTGGGACCAAAAGGCTCCTGAACAGCTTCTACCCCCAAGCCATAAGGCTGCTGAACAGTTAATCAAATGGCTACCCTCACTATTTGCATTGACCCCATTTTATTTGCACTGACTCTCTTGCACCGGCTCTATGCACACTCACTGGATTCTACCCACACACACATACTACACTGACACTCCAACACACACACACACACACACACACACACACTACATACTCTAACACACACGTGCATATTGATGCCCCACACACACACACACACACATAGACACACTTTCACTCTCTTTCACACTCTTCACCTACGCTGCTGCTACTCTGTTTATTATCTATCCTGATTGCCTAGTCATCACGTTTACCCCTACCTACATGTATATATTACCTCAATTACTTCAACTACCTGGTACCCCTGCATATTGACTCAGTACCAGTATTCCTTGTATATAGCCTCATTACTACCTGGTACCCCTGGACATTGACTCAGTACTGGTACTCCTTGTATATAGCCTCGTTATTGTTATTTTATTGTGTTACTATTTCCTTCTTTTTTTTGTGCAAATGTTCTTACTTTTAACTCTACACCCTTCAACCACAAATCACAGATCCTCATCAGGCAAACTCTTTCCTCTTTCCTCTTTCCTCAAAATCCCTCAATCCCTCTCTCCTCCACCATTAATTCCTCTCCTCCTCTATAACATCTCCCATCCCTCACTTCTCTGTTCCCTTCATCCATGTAATATATATATATATTTTTCATTGAGAGCGATTGAAACAGGGATATTTCCACAGCTTTTTTTTTACACCTCCATGATGATCTTTAGGATGTGAGGACAGCCTGAGTAATGTTCATGGAACAAATCCGTTTCTCACACACACACACACACACACACACACACACACACACACACACACACACACACACACACACACACACACACACACACAAGAGGATGATGCCTCAGTCATCTAGATAGAGAGAGATATCTATTATTAATGTCTGAGCAGCCAGATGAAAAGGAAAAATTCATCAGAGCCGCCAGGTCAGTCATTAGTAGGCAGGCAGAGTAAACGCTCACAGACTTATGGATGGATTCATTAGAGCAGCCAGGTCAGTCATTGGCAGGCAGCGCTTACCCACCATTACCCCCCACCCCAACCAAAAGCGAAGCATCAAGTACAACGGACAGCAAAGAGAGAGAAAGGGGGCGCGGTGTCTGTTTATGTGTCCATACCTGTTTGGCCAGTTTGACAGAGTCAGAAGTCAGTCGGTCTCTTAGACGAGGGTCCAGTTCGGCCGCAGGGGCGATCTCCACCACCTACAGAACACAACACAGCTTTGTTAACAACACCGCCTTCAAACTCAATAAAACTTTATTAACAACACCTTCATTAAACAGAGACAGACTTTAAGACTAGAAGAAGAAAAAAAAGCTAAATAGGAGCAAGACTTAAAAGGACAACATCTCAAAAACATTATTTGACCCAAAAAAACAAACAATATATAACACAATACAATATATATGATGTCATTAGAGAAGTAGCCGTTAGCAAATAAGAGACTGAAGATGTGGTAAAGTAATAACAAATAAGTAATAAATAGTAAAGGAATGTATATTAAAGGAATAAATAGTAAAGGAATATATATTAAAGGAATAAATAGTAAAGGAATGAGGAACATGTACAGTATATACTGTAGATATAGTTATATATAGATACAGTGCATTTGGAAAGTATTCAGACCCCTTGACTTGTTCCACATTTTGTATTTTACAGCCTTATTCTACAAGTTATTAGATTGTTTTTTCCACCCCTCATCAATCTACACACAACACCCCATAATGACAATGCAAAAACCGTTTTTGTATTCTTTTGGCATATTTATAAAACAAATACAAAACTGTAATATCAAATTTCCATATGTATTCAGACCATTTACTCAGTACTATGTTGAAGCACCGTTGGCAGCAATTACAGCCCAGAGTCTTCTTGGGTATGACGCTACAAGCTTGGCACACCTGTATTTGGGGAGTTTCTCCCATTTTTCTCTGCAGATCCTCACAAGCTCTGTTAGGTTGGATGGGGAGCATCGCTGCACAGCTATTGTCAGGTCTCTCCAGAGATGTTCGATTGGGTTCAACTCCGGGCTCTGGCTGGGCCACTCAAGGACATTGAGAGACTTGTCCCGAAGCCACTCCTGCGTTGTCTTGGCTGTGTGCTTAGGGTTGTTGTCCTGTTGGAAGGTGAACCTTCGCCCCAGTCTGAGGTCCTGAGCGCTCTGGAGCAGATTTTCATCAAGGAACTTTCTGTACTTTGCTCCGTTCATCTTTCCCTCGATCCTGACTAGTCTTCCAGTCCCTGCCGCTGAAAAAACTCCCCACAGCATGATGCTGCCACCATCATGCTTCACATTAGGGATAGTGCCAGGTTTCCTCCAGACGTGACGCTTGGCATTCAGGCCAAAGAGTTCAATCTTGGTTTCATCAGACCAGAGAATCTTGTTTCTCATGGACTGAGAGTCCTTTAGGTGCCTTTGGGCAAACTCCAAGCGGGCTGTCATGTGCCTTTTACTGAGGAGTGGCTTCCGTCTGGCCACTCTACAACAAAGGCCTGATTGGTGGAGTGCTGCAAAGATGGTTGTCCTTCTGGAAGGTTCTTCCATCTCCACAGAGGAACTCTGGAGCGCTGTCAGAGTGACCATCGGGTTCTTGGTCACCTCCCTGACCAAGGCCATTATCCCCCGATTGCTCAGTTTGGCTGGGCTGCCAGCTCTAGGAAGAGTCTTGGTGGTTCCAAACTTCTTCCATTTAAGAATGATGGAGGCCACTGTGTTCTTAGGGACCTTCAATGCTGCAGACATTTTTGGTACCCTTCCCCAGATCCGTGCCTCGACACAATCCTGTCTCGGAGCTCTACGAATAATTCCTTTGACCTCATGGCTTGGTTTTTGCTCTGGCATGCACTGTCAACTGTGGGACCTTATATAGACAGATGTGTGCCTTTCCAAATCATGTCCAATCAATTTGTAAAAACATCTCAAGGATGATCAATGGAAACAGGATGCACCTGAGCTCAACTTCGAGTCTCTTAGCAAAGGGGCTGAATACTGTTGAAAAAAATTTAATAGATTTGCAAAAATTTATATAAACCTGTTTTCACTTTGTCATTATTGGGTATTGACTGTAGATTGATGGAAAAAAATAATTTGATCAATTTTAGAATAATGTTGTAACGTAACAAAATGTGGAAAAAGGGAAGGGGTCTGAATACTTTACGAATGCACTGTATATACAGTACCAGTCAAAAGTTTGGACACACCTACTCATTCAAGGCTTTTTCTTGATTTTTACTATTTTCTACATTGTAGAATAATAGTGAAGACATCAAAACTATGAAATAATAAATATGGAATCATGTAGTAACCATAAAAGCGTTAAACAAATCAAAATATATTTTATATTTTAGATTCTTCAAATAGCCACCCTTTATGACAGCTTTGCACACTCTTGGCATTTTCTCAACCAGCTTCACCAGGAATGCTTTTCCAACAGTCTTGAAGGAGTTCCCACATATGCTGAGCACTTGTTGGCTGCTTTTCCTTCACTCTGCAGTCCGACTCATCCCAAACCATCTCAATTGGGTTGAGGTCGGAGGATTGTGGAGGCCAGGTCATCTGATGCAGCACTCCATCACTCTCCTTCTTGGTAAAATAGCCCTTACACAGCCTGGAGGTGTGTTGGGTCATTATCCTGTTGAAAAACAAATGATAGTCCCACTAAGCCCAAACCAGATGGGATGGCGAATCGCTGCAGAATGCTGTTGTAGCCATGCTGGTTAAGTGTGCCTTGAATTCTAAATAAATCACAGACAGTGTCACCAGCAAAGCACCCCCACCCCATAACACCTCCTCCTCCATGCTTTACGGTGGGAAATACACGTGCGGAGATCATCCGTTCACCCACACCGCGTCTCACAAAGACACGGCGGTTGGAACCAAAAATCTCCAATTTGGACTCCAGACCAAAGGAAAAATGTCCACCTGTCTAATGTCCATTGCTCGTGTTTCTTGGCCCAAGCAGGTCTCTTCTTCTTATTGGTGTCACGTCTCCTCCCATTGCTCCCCTCCGGCGCTCGGATTCGCCGGTCTACTGAGCCACCGGTCTCAGCGCACCACCTCGGCAACACCGGAATGGAAACCCAACGCACCCTAATCACCTCCAGCGCACCTGCACCTCATCATCTCATCACCACCCCTATTTAGCCCTGGACTGTTCTGGGTGATGTTGTGTGTGATGGTTAAGCGTCGTGTCGTTTACTCTCTCTTTGTTATTCTCTTTCTCATTATTAAGTAAACCTTGACCTTATTAATTCCTGCGTCTGCGTCCTGCCTCTTCGTATATCAGTACTCATCACAGAATCACACACCAAACGAAAATGGATGCAGCAGGAGTTTCCCAGTGCCTCGACCAGCACCAGCAGCAGCTTGCCCAGCTGAACGCCACCATGCAGGAAGTGTTCCAAACTCTGCATAATCTGCCCAGCGCTCCAGTGCCACCTCAGGGAGCGGCGAGTGCATCCAATCCACCTGTTCCCGTGCTATCACCCACTTCTGCGGGGAACCCTTGCCCTACCGGAGCGCTATGATGGTAAAACTACTAAATGTAGCGGTTTCCTGCTACAGGTTTCACTTTACCTGGCGCGTCAGCCTAGGGCATATCCATCTGACCAAGCCAGGATAGCGCTGGTGATCTCGCTACTTAAAGGAAAGGCGCTGGATTGGGCCACGGCAGTCTGGGAAGGAGAGGAGGCAGTGGCGCTTCCCTACCCCACCTTCCTCACTCGGTTCAGGACGGTGTTCTATCATCCCATGGAGGGAAAGGACGGGGGTGAGCGTCTCCTCCATCTACAACAGAGAGAGGGGCCCTCATCACCCAGTCCATCCGTCTTGACGACATGTTGAGAGAGAGACGGCGTTCCCAACACCTCCCGGAGCCTCGACGCTCACCCCATCTGATCTATGGAAGCCGCCCTGCTTCCGAGTCCTCACCCATGGAGGTGGGCAGCATCCCCTACACCACCACGGACCACAGATCTCCTGGGGGCTTCCTATCTAGGTGGTTTGACTCCCGTAGCCACTCCGTGAGTGTTACGTCATAATAATATATAAAAATATGCCATTTAGCAGACGCTTTTATCCAAAGCGACTTACAGTCATGTGTGCATACATTTTTATGTATGATTGGTCCCGGGGATCGAACCCACTACCCTGGCGTTACAAGCGCCATGCTCCACCAATTGAGCTACAGAGGACCACTCCTATCACAAAACCATTGTTTTTAGTTCCTATAACAGTGACTGGTTATTCCTTCTCTTCCATTTCTACTGCAATGATAGATTCCGGATCAGCGGGGAACCTTATAGATAGGGAGCTGGTCTCTGAATGGGGGTTGCCCACCGTGCTACTGCCATCGCCGCTACACGTCACCTCACTGGACAATAAACCCCTTGGATCAGGCACCATTACGCACGTCACTCTCCCCATCACCATCACCATTCCCACCCTACCGGAGCACCACGAGGAGCTGTCATTCCACATCGTCACGTCACCCCTTCACTGGATCGTCTTGGGATTGCCCTGGCTCAGACTACACAACCCCGCCATCAATTGGATCACCAAGAGGATCACAGCCTGGTCCACCTCATGCCGGAAGACCTGCCTCACTCCAGCCCAACATCCTACGTGAGTACGCAGATCTCTCCGATGTCTTCTCTTCATCAAAGGCTACGTGTCTCCCTCCTCACAGGCCCTGGGACTGCGCCATTGACCTGCTGGAGGGACAACACCCCCCAAAGAGTCGCATTTACCCCCTTTCCATGGCAGAGACTGAGGCCATGGAGAAGTATGTGGCGGAGACCCTGAAACAGGGGTTCATCAGATGCTCTACCTCTCCTGCCTCCACCAGCTTCTTCTTCATGGCCAAAAAAGACGGAGGACTGAAACCATGCATTGACTACAGGGGGCTGAACGCAGTCACCACCAAGTACCGGTACCCCCTCCCTCTGGTTCCGTCGGCCATCGAGCAGCTACGAGGGGCCCGGTACTTTACCAAGTTGGACCTGAGGAGTGCCTACAACCTGATCCGAATCCGGGAAGGAGACGAGTGGAAGATGACATTCAGCACTACCTCAGGCCACTATGAATACTGCGTCATGCCCTATGGTCACACCAACACACCTTCGTTGTTCCAATCTTTCATCAATGACGTGTTCCGGGACATGCTGAGTAGACAGGTGGTGGTGTACATTGACGATATCCTGATCTACTCGGCTACGTTCAAGGAGCATGTCAGGGACGTCTGAGCTGTCCTTCTCCGCCTCCGGGAACACAGCCTGTTGGTGAAGGGGGAGAAATGTGAATTCCACCAACAGGCCATCTCCTTCCTGGGATACAGGATCAGTCCTCAGTGGGTGTTCATGGAAGGAGTTAAGACGGACGCCATCAGGTCATGTCCAGTTCCCACCACCATCAAGGGCCTACAGAGCTTCCTGGTCTTTGCCAATTTCTACCGGCGTTTCATCAGGTCCTTTAGCTCCATAGCCGCCCCGCTCACCTCTCTCCTTAAGGGTGGGCCACAAAAGCTGGCCTGGAACCCTGCGGCTGACGCTGCCTTCAAGAGGCTGAAGGAGAGGTTCACCACAGCGCCCATCCTAAAAACCCCAGATCCATCTCGTCCTTTCATCCTGGAGGTGAACACATCGGAGGAGGGTGTGGGTGCGGTCCTCTCCCAGCGACACGGTATGCCAGAGAAAATATATCCCTGTGCCTTTTTGTCTACAAAACTTACCCCCGCAGAGAGGAACCATGGAGTTGGAGACAGGGAGCTGTTGGCCGTCGTCCTCGCTCTGGAGGAATGGAGACACTGGCTGGAGGGCGCAGACCATCCATTCCGGATTCTTACTGACCACCGGAATTTGGAGAACATACTGGCAGCAAAACAGATGAACTCACGTCAAGCCAGGTGGGCCCAATTTCATACTCGCTTTCAATTCATTCTGTCCTACAGCCCAGGATCCCAGAATGTGAAAGCTGACGCACTCTCCAGGATGCACCATACTGGAGAAAGGAAGGATCTGGGGGATCCTGCCCTCATCTCTCATCGTTGCATCTGTCGTTTGGACGAAGACATCCGCCTGGCTTGGAAGGACCAAGCCGACTGTCACCGCAGTGAGGCCCCTGTATTCCAGCCTGGTGATCGTGTCTGGCTTTGTGGGGCCGTTTAATGTCCTCCGCCGGATAAATGAAGTATCATACCGGCTGCTCCTTCCCCCTCACTACCGTATCTCACCTACTTTTCATGTGTCTCTCCTCAGGCCGGTGGTTCCTGGTCCTCTCATCATC
This sequence comes from Coregonus clupeaformis, assembly GCF_020615455.1. Taxonomy (NCBI): domain Eukaryota; kingdom Metazoa; phylum Chordata; class Actinopteri; order Salmoniformes; family Salmonidae; genus Coregonus; species Coregonus clupeaformis. The sequence continues at coordinate 6,201,559 of NC_059230.1, forward strand.
ACCCCTATTTAGCCCTGGACTGTTCTGTATTGTGTGTGATTGTTAAGGGTCGTGTCGTTTACTCTCTCTTTGTTATTCTCTTTCTCATTATTAAGTAAACCTTGACCTTGTTAATTCCTGCATCTGCGTCCTGCCTCTTCGTATATCAGTACTCGTCGCGATTGGTGTCCTTTAGTAGTGGTTTCTTTGCAGCAATTCGACCATGAAGGCCTGATTCACACAGTCCCCTCTGAACAGTTGATGTTGAGATGTGTCTGTTACTTGAACTCTGTAAAGCATTTATTTGGGCTGCAATTTCTGAAGCTGGTAACTCTAATGAACTTATCCTCTGCAGCAGAGGTAACTCTGGGTCTTCCATTCCTGTGGCGGTCCTCAGGAGAGCCAGTTTCATCATAGCGCTTGATGGTTTTTGCGACTGCACTTTAAGAAACTTTAAAAGTCTTGAAATGTTCCATATTGACTGACCTTCATGTCTTAAAGTAATGATGCACTGTCGTTTCTCTTTGCTTATTTGAGCTGTTCTTGCCACAATATGGACTTGGTATTTTAACAAATAGGGCTATCTTCTGTATACCCCCCCTACCTTGTCACAACACAACTGATTGGCTCAAACGCATTAAGAAGGAAAGAAATTCCACACATTAACTTTTAAGAAGGCACACCTGTTAATTGAAATGCATTCCAGGTGACTACCTCATGAAGCTGGTTGGGACAATGCCAAGAGAGTGCAAAGCTGTCATCAAGGCAAAGGGTGGCTATTTGAAGAATCTCAAATATAAAATATATTTTGCTTTGTTTAACACTTTTTTGGTTACTACATGATTCCAAATGTGTTTTTTCATAGTTTTGATGTCTTCATTTTTATTCTACAATGTAAAAAATAAAGAAAAACCCTTGAATGAGTAGGTGTGTCCAAACTTTTGACTGGTAGTATACAGTTGAAGTTGGAAGTTTACATACACCTTAGCCAAATACATTTAAACTCAGTTTTTCACAATTCCTGACATTTAATCCTAGTAAAAATTCCCTGTCTTAGGTCAGTTAGGATCACCACTTTCTTTTAAGAATGTGAAATGTCAGAATAATAGTAGAAAGAATGATTTATTTCAGCTTTTATTTCTTTCATCACATTCCCAGTGGGTCAGAAGCTTACATACACTCAATTAGTATTTGGTAGCATTGCCTTTAAATTGTTTAACTTGGGTCAAACGTTTTGGGTAGCCTTCCACAAGCTTCCCACAATAAGTTGGGTGAATTCTGGCCCATTCCTTCTGACAGAGCTGGTGTAACTGAGTCAGGTTTGAAGGCCTCCTTGCTCGCACACGCTTTTTCAGTTCTTACCACATATTTTCTATAGGATTGCGGTCAGGGCTTTGTGATGGCCACTCCAATACCTTGACTTTGTTGTCCTTAAGCCATTTTGCCACAACTTTGGAAGTGTGCTTGGGGTCATTGTCCATTTGGAAGACCCATTTGCGACCAAGCTTTAACTTCCTGACTGATGTCTTGAGATGTTGCTTCAATATATCCACATCATTTAAGTTCCTCATGATGCCATTGTGGTGTCAGAAACAACGATGCTGATCTATGCTGTGATGATAAGAAGTCCGCTTACACTGTACTTTGATTACAAAAGTTTATTTATATCAAAGGGTTCCAGCGTCAATTTACAGACATCTGCAGAATGTCTGGAGAACATCTGCCCAATCTCAAAAAATGATTATTCTCCCCGTCCTTTGTTCAAAACATGGTATTTATATCCTATGTAACATAATATTGCGTGATTTTAATAGACCAATCCCTGGCCTCTACATAGTAGACTCTCCTCTATTCCAAGAAACCTATGTAGTAATGTTTTCCAGATGTTTCCGCAAGCAGAGCCAAGTTCCTCTAACACACCATTTGCAAACGTCAGCAAAATCATAAACTGTTTAGATACTACACCATCTATTTTGTGAAGTGCACCAGTCCCTCCTGCAGCAAAGCACCCCCACAGCATGATGCTGCCACCCACGTGCTTCACGGTTGGGATGGTGTTCTTCGGCTTGCAAGAACCCCCTTTTTCCTCCAAACATAACGATGCTCATCATGGCCAAACAGTTCTATTTTTGTTTCATCAGACCAGAGGACATTTCTCCAAAAAGTACAATCTTTGTCCCCATGTGCATTTGCAAACCGTAGTACGGCTTTTTTATTGCGGTTTTGGAGCAGTGGCTTCTTCCTTGCTGAGCGGCCTTTCAGGTTATGTTGATATAGGACTCGTTTTACCGTGGACATAGATACTTTTGTACCTGTTTCCTCCAGCATCTTCACAAGGTCCTTTGCTGTTGTTCTGGGATTGATTTGCACTTTTCGCACCAAAGTACGTTCATCTCTAGGAGACAGAACGCGTCTCCTTCCTGAGCAGTATGACGGCCGCGTGGTCCCATGGTGTTTATACTTGTGTACTATTGTTTGTACAGATGAACGTGGTACCTTCAGGCATTTGGAAACTTCTCCCAAGGATGAACCAGACTTGTGGAGGTCTACAATTTATTTTCTGATTTCCCCATGATGTCAAGCAAAGAGGCACTGAGTTTGAAGGTAGGCCTTGAAATACATCCACAGGTACACCTCCAATTGACTCAAATTATGCCAATTAGCCTATCAGAAGCTTCTAAAGCCATTACATCATTTTCTGGAATTTTCTGTTTAATGGCACAGTCAACTTAGTGTATGTAAACTTCCGACCCACTGGAATTGTGATACAGTGAATTATAAGTGAAATAATCTGTCTGTAAACAATTGTTGGAAAAATTACTTGTGTCATGCACAAAGTAGATGTCCTAACCGACTTGCCAAAACTATAGTTTGTTAACAAGAAATTTGTGGAGTGGTGGAAAACTAGTTTTAATGACTCCAACCTAAGTGTATGTAAACTTCCGACTTCAACTGTATATACACCACTGTTCAAAAGTTTGGGGTCACTTAGAAATGTTCTTGTTTTCGAAAGTTCTTGTTTTTTGTCCATTAAAATAACATCAAATTGATCAGAAATACAGTGTAGACATTGTAAATGTTGTAAATGGCTATTGTAGCTGGAGACGGCTGATTTTTTATGGAATATCTACATAGGCGTACAGAGGCCCATTATCAGCAACCATCAGTCCTGTGTTCCAATGGCACGTTGTGTTTGCTAATCCAAGTTTATAATTTTAAAAGGCTAATTGATCATTAGAAAACCCCTTTGCAATTATGTTAGCACAGCTGAAAACTGCTGTGCTGATTAAAGAAGCAACAAAACTGGCCTTCTTGAGACTAGTTGAGTATCTGGAGCATCAGTAATTGTGGGTTTGATTACAGGCGTAAAATGGCCAGAAACAAATAACTTTCTTCTGAAACTCGTCAGTCTATTCTTGTTCTGAGAAATGAAGGCTATTCCATGCGAGAAATTGCCAAGAAACTGAAGATCTCGTACAACGCTGTGTACTACTCCCTTCACAGAACAGTGCAAACTGGCTCTAACCAGAATAGAAAGAGGAGTGGTAGGCCCCGGTGCACAACTGAGCAAGAGGACAAATACATTAGAGTGTCTAGTTTGAGAAACAGACGCCTCACAGGTCCTCAACTGGCAGCTTCATTAAATATTACCCGCAAAAAAACAGTCTCAACGTCAACAGTGAAGAGGTGACTCCGGGATGCTGACCTTCTAGGCAGAGTTGCAAAGAAAAAGTCCAGTGTCTGTGTTCTTTTGCCCATCTTAATATTTTCTTTTTATTGGCCAGCCTGAGATATGGCTTTTTCTTTGCAACTCTGAAGGTCAGCATCCTGGAGTCGCCTCTTCACCGTTGACGTTGAGACTGGTGTTTTTATGTATAGATACCTTCTGATGTCTTCTCTGGATGGAACAGTCTCTCTCATAGAGATGTATTATGTTCCCATACTTATCACCTGGGGATGGAGAGAGCGAGAGCGAGAGAGAGAGAGAGAGAGAGAGAGAGAGAGAGAGAGAGAGAGAGAGAGAGAGAGAGAGAGAGAGAGAGAGAGAGAGAGAGAGAGAGAGAGAGAGAGGGAGAGAGAGAGAGAGAGAGAGAGAGAGAGAGAGAGGGAGAGAGGGAGAGAGAGAGAGAAAGAGAGAGGGAGAGAGAGAGAGAGGGAGGGAGAAGAGAAGAGAAGAGAAGAGAAGAGAAGAGAAGAGAAGAGAAGAGAAGAGAAGAGAAGAGAAGAGAAGAGAAGAGAAGAGAAGAGAAGAGAAGAGAAGAGAAGAGGAGAGTTTTTGGGGGGTAATTTATATCCCAAACTTGCCCTTTAGACACAAATTAATGTCCCCAGACACACATACACACACACACACACACACACACACACATTTTAGATACTTTATTTGAATCCACCAATCAAATGTACAAAAAAAGGATCCAAACATTTCAAAGGTCTCTGTATTCATGGCACTCAAGGGTACAGAAATCACCTCCTTCTCCTAACAGCTAGGCTGCCCACGACAGCTGAAACAGAGCAGCACCTAGCCAACTGCTTTGCCCTAGTTTTTTGTAAGTCCCGCAATCTGGAGGCCACACACTGCAAGCTGAGACTGCCAAATATCAGAGCCACCAGCTTGCACCTACACGAGGTTGTCCAAGCGTTCCACGAGGGGCTGGTATTTACACACACACACACACACACACACACACAGCAATTTGCAGCCAAGTTCAATTCCAACTCTGTAATATCGACATTCTCTCCAATTACAAATTAATCTATAATGAGGCAGAATAATGACTATACAACTCTATACCAACTCTCTCTCTCTCTCTCTCACACACACACACACACACACACACACAATCACATGCATGCATACAAACGTACACTCTTACCTAGGATCTGAACTTCTATGTGTCGTGGTTTCTCGATGAACTTCTCTATAAACAGAGCTCCGTTCCCAAACGCTGTCAGAGCCTCAGAGTAGGCCCTGTGGTAGTTCTCCTCCAGTTCCTGTTAATATAATCAAGTCAACCAATCAGTAAACCAAACAATCTATCAATCAATAGTTAGTCAGGGCTTCAGAGTACGCTCTCAGGGCGTTCAACTCCAGTTCCTAGAAGAGATAGTCAATCAATCAATCAAACAATACATACATCAATAAATCAAGTAAATCAATAGTTAGTCAAAGACTTTACCTACCTACCGACCGACCTACGCATCAATCTATCCATCCATCCTTCCATCCGTCAGTCAATCAATCAAGCATTCAATCGATATACCAACATATGAATGAGTTATGCATAAGTTACAACTTATGCATAACATCCCCCCAAGGATTCCTAGTAATTTACAACAATACTTTCCCCCTAAGAAGGATTCCTAGTAACTTACAACAATACTTTATTTTTAGTCATTTAGCAGACACTCTTATCCAGAGCGACTTACAGGAGCAATTAGGGTTAAGTGCCTTGCTCAAGGGCACATCTACAGATTTTTCACCTAGTTGGCTCAGGGATTAGAACCAGCAACCTTTCGGTTACTGGCACAACGCTCTTAACCACTAAGCTACCTGCTGGATTCTGAATATAAACAGACATCCATCAATAATGTATCTACTATTATTCAGAATATACACCCAAACATCCATCAATAATATATCTACTATTATTCAGAATATACACCCAAACATCCATCAATAATATATCTACTATTATTCAGAATATACACCCAAACATGCATCAATAATATATCTACTATTATTCAGAATATACACCCAAACATCCATCAATAATATATCTACTATTATTCAGAATATACACCCAAACATCCATCAATAATTTATCTACTATTATTCAGAATATACACCCAAACATCCATCAATAATATATCAGTCACGTCTTCTCCCGCTCCCCCGCTCCGGCGCTCGACGTCGCTGGTCCACTAACCCCCGGTCCTGGCAACCCATCATTTTTCACACCTGGCAACCATCATTACGCACACCTGTGCGTGAGGCACACCTGGACTTCATCACTCCTTGATTACTCCCCCTTTATTTAGCCCTCAGTTGTCTTCAGTCACTAGGTGTTATTGTTTTCTCTCACGTTCTGCATGCGCCGCATGTTTGTTAATCTGCATCTGTTATTTATTAAAATTACCTTCTGCACCTGTTTCCTGACTCCCGGCGTATACGTTACAGAATAACACTTCAACAGTATGGAAGCAGCAGAAGATTTACGCTCTTCCAGACGGTTAACGAACAAGGTCGAACAAGGTCATCTACTCCATCAATACCACGACCAGCTGGTGAAACTGGGTACGGCCACCGCCTCGACACCACCAGGGAGGTTCTCCATTCCCCTATCAGAGGGCCTCCTACCACGGGTCATCACAGTGAGCCAGCCCCCCCAGCCCGCCCAGGTCAGCGATGCCCAACTATCCCTTCAGGAC